>NC_073228.2:103220984-103524015 GCF_029281585.2 Gorilla gorilla gorilla
ACATGGCAAAAACTCATCTCTACTAAAAATACAAAAATTAGCTGGGCGTGGTAGCACGTGCCTGTAGTCCCAGCTACTTGGGTGGCTGAGACATGAGAATCACTTGAACCCCAGAGGCGGTAGTTGCAGTGAGCCACTGCCCTCCAGCCTGGGAGACAGCAAGACTCTGTCTCAAAAACAAAAACAACAAAAAAAACGCTTTTGAGATTTATCTATCCTGGTGTATGTATTAGTAGTTTGCTGTTTTTTTTTTTATTGCCAAACAGTATCCCATTATATAAACATACCACAATTTATCTCCTGTCTTAGACATTTGTGTTGTTTCCAGGTTTTGCCTATTTTTAATAAGGCTGATAAAAATATTTCTTTGTGTGGAAGCCTATTTTCTCTTTGTTCCCACCCCCACCCTCACCTTTTTTTTTTTTTTAAAGACATAGTGGTCTCACTATATTGCTTAGGCTGGCCTCAAACTCCTGCCCATCATGTGATCCTCCCACCTTAGTCTCCTGAGTAGCTGAGACTACAGGAGCCACACCTGGCTCCTTCACTTTTGAAGGATAATTTTGCAGGACACAGGGTTCTAGGTTGGTGTCTTTTTCCCTCTCGCTTTACTTCACTGCATTTTCTTCTTGCCTCCATTGGTTCTGAGGAGAAGCCAGTTGTAATTTTTATCTGAGAAGCCAGTTGTAATTTTTATCTAAGAAGCGGGTTGTAATTTTTATCTTTGCTCTTCTACTGTTAAGGGTTTTTCCCCTGCCACCGCTCTCTGGCTTACTTCAAGATTTTTATTTATCTTTGATTTTCTGCAGTTTGAATATGTATGCCTAGGCATAGTTTTGTTTTGTTAGTTTTCTTTTTTTTGCAGGGGGAACTTATCATGCTTGGTGTTCTCTGAGCTTGCTGGATCTGTTGTTTGACATTAATTTGGGAGAAATCTGTAGTCATTATTCCTTCAACCATTTCTTTTGTTCCTTTCTCATTCTTCTTTGGTATTTTCATTACTTATATGCTACACTTCTTAAAACTGTCCCATAGCTCTTGGATATTCTTTTCTGTTTTGTTTTGTTTTAGTTCCTTTATCTCTGCTTTTCAGTTTCAGAAGTTTCTATTGACACATCCTCAAGCTCAGTGGTTCTCTTCTCAGCTGTGTCTAGTCTACTAATAAGCACATCCCAGGCATCCTTCATTTCTATTACAGAGTTTTTCAATCTCTAGCTGGCATTTCTGATTCTTTTATAGAATTTCTGTCTCTCTGCTTACATCATGCATTGATTTTTTTTCATGTTGCCCACTTTTTCCATTAGATTACTTACGATGTTAATTATAGTTATTTTAAAGTTGTGGCCTGATATTTCTAAGATTCTTGCCGTTTCCTATTCTGCTTCTGGTACTGTCTCGTTTTCTTCAAATTGTGCTTTTTTGCATTTTTAGTATGCTTGTAATTTTTTTGTTAAAAGCAGAGTAGGATGTACTAGGTAAAAGGAATTGCATAAATAGACCTTTAGCAAAATGGTGGTAAGGTGCAGGGGGTGGGGGAAGCTTTCCATAGTCCCATGATTAGGTCTCAGTCTTCCAGTGAGCCTCTGTCCATGGACTGTAAACCTCAGAAATGCTTCTTATATTTTTTTACTCCCTTAGATGAGACATGATATGTAGAGAGGTTTGTAGAGTTGGGTATTTCCCTTGCCGTAGTTTAATTAGGCTCTGATAAAACCCCAACAAGTTAGGCTTTGGTAAAATAATTTCTCCTGAGGGCAGGTCTTATTAAGAACAGAATGCTCTGACTTATTTCAAAATGATTACTTTCATCCTCCTGCAGCCAGAAGAAGGAAGGTGTCTATACTGTGAGATTCTACTAGAGCTCTTAGAGGTAAGTCAGAAAATGTGGGTTCTTCCCCGTGACAGCTCCGCCACCCCGAGGTCTTAACTCTCAGAGCTGCCCACACTGAGCCTCCAGCAACTCATCAATTACAGTTCAGGTTTTCCTACTCCAGCAGTGGTTACCACAGAGGCTTTTGCTCTGGTAAGTTGTCATTCTCTGGATCTGCCTATCTCTCTAATTTTTGGAGCAGCAGTTTGCCTTGAGACCTCACTTCTCTGACGGATTTAAGAACAGGTGCTGATTTTTAGTCTGTTCAACTCCTTGCTTGTTGATGGAGTGACGACACCTGCTAAGCTCTTTATATGTTGGACTGGAAACTGGAAGCTCTGTACAAATCTTTTTGTGGACATGTTTTTATTTCTTTTGGCTAAAGACTTTGAAGTGAAATTGTTATAATGAAGATTTGTAGTGTTCCTTTTGTTGGCAATGCAGATTTGTGACTACATTTAAGTAGTGTTGTCTTAGGCTACTCAGGCTGCCCTAACAAAATAGCATGGACTAGGTGGCTTAAACAGCATTTACTTCTCACAGTACTGGAGGCTGGGGGTCCAATATCAAGGTGCAAGCCAATTCTCTTCCTGTTGAGGGCCCTCTTCCTGGCTTGTAGATGGTTGCTTTCTCCCTGCGTCCTCACATGATGGAAGAGAGAGGCAGAGAGAGGGAAAAGAGGAGTGGATGGTGAAGGGGAGGGTGAGGGAGAGAAGGAGGGAGGGAGAGAGAGAGAAAGTGCACACACTCTGGTCTCTCTTGCTCTTCTTAGAAGGATGCTAATCCCATCGCAAGGACCCCACCCTCATGACCTAATCTAACCCTAGTTACTCTCTGAAGGCTCCATCTTCAAATATCATCACATGGAGGGGTAGGGCTCTAACATGAGAATTTTGAGGGGATACAAAGCTTCAGTCTGTAACAAGCATACTTTTAAGTTTTTCTTCAAACCCACCAAATAAATGTAAATGTATATTTGGGCAATGTTTCTTAATAATGTACATTATCATAACATCATTGTTTTGCTGTCAGCTATGAGATGTGCTGCTAAAAATTTATTAATGCAGAGTATAAGTGTCATCAGATAAACTTTACCAGTGAATTTCCTTATTTTATGCTTTATCAAGAAGTCCCCTGCTAAGGAGTGAATGTGTCTGTTTTCCTCCCTCACCCCCAATTCATATGATGAAACTTAGTCCCCAGTGTGGTAGTGTTTGGTGGTGGTGCCTTTGGGAGGTGATTAGGTCATAAGAATGAAGCATCCATAAATGAAATGAGTGCCCTTATAAAACAGGCCCCAGACAGTTCCCTCCCTACTTCCAGCATGTGAGGACACAGTGAGAAAATGACTGTCTATGCTGGAGGAAGTGGGCCCTCCCCAGACACCAAATCTGCCTACATCTTGATCTTGGAGTTCCCAACCTCCAGAATGGTGGCTCATTTCAGTTAGTAGGTGATGAATATTGGTAGGACTGAATCCTTCCTTCAAGGCAGCAGGTTCCAGTTTGGCCCAGAGTGTGTCTAGAAATGTCTGGGAGCTAGGGCCTGAAACAAGGACCTCATGACTCTGGCCAGGGCCCTATCCTGTGGTGGCTGGGCTGGTACCCTAGATATGAGACACATTCTTCCCTACTCTTGCCTCTCTTCTCTTCATGTAGAAGAAAGGGGTCTCTTTTGGAGCCATGAGCTGTGCAGCCTGGGGTTAGAGGAGGGGTGACACCAGGATTCCCTTGGCTTCCCCAGCTAATGTCTCAGTGTGTCATATGATCCCCAGTCCACTGTCTCTGGGCCTAATTCAGCACTAGGACTTGCCTAATAGTTGCATGTACTTATGGCCTAGACTGTCTTTCAAGTTTCCTCAGAAACAAAGAATGCTGTAGACCTCAGTGGTGAGGTTTACAGCTACTCAAGTTCAGACCACTGGGATGGATGATTCCCTTATGGCTAGGGCTGGTTTAAATGCTCCGTCTGTGGGTGGGCATCAGCTGAGTTTGGTCTCGTTTTCCTTTCTGCTATAACAGGACAGCACTGAGTTCAATGCCTCATGATTGCTGTGTCCTCTTTCCCCCAGTACATAGAGATGCTCTTCACACCACTCTGCTGCTGTGGGTGGTTGGTGGGGGGTGGCATCGGTGATTAGTGCTGTTTTTTTGATCTCTTCAGTGCCTCTTTCAGAAATATGAAGTTACAACTAGATTCTGTGAGTGCTTACCTGATATTTAGTTCTTATGAGTGTGTTTTTCTGTGTAGATAGTTGTTAACTTGATGTCCTTGCAGGGAACATGATCAACGGAGCTTCTACTCTACCATTTTGCTTTGCCTTTTTATGTACCAAATATTTTTTATCCAGTCCATTGCTGATGGACATTTAGGTTGGTTCCATGACTTTGTTATTGTGAATAGTGCTGCAATTAACATATGCGTGCATGTGTCTTTATGGTAGAATGATTTACATTCCTTTGGTTATGTACCCAGTAATGGTATTACTGGGTCAAATGGTAGTTCTAAGTTCTTTAAGAAATCTCCAAACTGCCTTCCACAGTGACTAAACTAATTTACATTTCCACCAGCTGTGTGTAAGTGTTCCCTTTTCTCTGCAACCTCACCAGCATCTGTTATTTTTTTGACTTTTTAATAATAGCCATTCTGAGTGGTATGAGATGGTATCTCATTGTGGTTTTTATTTGCATTTCTCTGATGATTAGTGATGTTGAGCATCTTTTCATATGCTTGTTGGCCACATGTATGTCTTCTTTTGAGAAGTGTCTATTTATGTCCTCTGCCCATTTTTAATGGGGTTGTTTATTGCTAATTGATTTACTTAAGTTCCTTATAGATTCTGGTATTAGACCTTTGCCAGATGCATAGTTTGCAAATATTTTTCTCCCATTCCGTAGGTTGTCTGTTTACTCTGTTGATAGTTTCTTTTGCTGTGCAGAAGCTCTTATGTTTAATAGGTCCCATGTGTCAATTTTTGTTTTTGTTGCAATTGCTTTTGAAGTCTTTGTCATGAAATCTTTGCCAGGGTTTATGTCCAGAATGATAGTTCCTATGTTTTCTTCTAGGGTTTTTATGGTTTTACGTTTTACATTTAAGTCTTTAATCCATCTTGAGTTGATTTTTGTATATGGTGAAAGGAAGGGGTCTACTTTCAATCTTCTGCGTGTGGCTAGCCAGTTATCCCAGCACCATTTATTGAATAGGGGGTACTTCCCCATTGCTTGTTTTTGTTGACTTTGTCAAAGATCAGATAGTTGTAGGTGTGCAGTCTTATTCCTGGAATGTATATTCTGTTCCATTGGTTTATACGTCTGTTCTTGCACCAATACCATGCTGTTTTGGTTACTGCAGCCCTGTAGTATAGTAATTTGAATTCAGGTAGTGTGATGCCTCCAGCTTTGTTCTTTTTCCTTAGTATTGCTTCAGCTATTCAGGCTCTTTTTTGGTTCTACATGAATTTTAGAATAATTTTTTCTAATTCTGTGAAAAATGTCATTGGTAGTTTGATATGAATAGCACTGAATCTGTAAATTGCTTCAGGTAGCATGGCCATTTTAACAATATTGATTCTTCTTATCCATGAGCACGGAATGTTTTTCCATCTGTTTGTGTCATATCTGAGTTCTTTGAGCTGGATTTTTATTTAATATTGTAGAGATCTTTCACCTCCCAGGCTGGCTGCATTCCTAGGTATTTTATTTTTGTGTGTGACTGTTGTGAATGGGATTGTGTTCTTGATTTGGCTCTCAGCTTGGACATTGCTGGGGTATAGAAATGCTAATGATTTTTGTACATTGGTTTCGTATTCTGACACTTTGCTGAAGTTGTTTATCAGATCTAAGAGGTTTTGGGCAGAAACTATGGGGTTTTCTAGGTATAAAATCATATCATCTGCAAAGAGATAGTTTGAATTCCTATTTTGAATTGTCTAACTGCTCCCTTAATATTAATATTTTTTAAAGTAATGACAAAAAAAGTGATGACAATGTTAATAAATCTGGTGGTATACCAGGATTTTGAAAACAAGTCTATAGAAATTTTATTATAATTTGTCATTAATTGAATCATTAAAGCTCATATTGTGCTGTCAAATTTTCCTTTGAGTAATAAATAATTGATTATTTAACTTTGAAAAGGTTTAAACATTTATTTGGCCAGTTAACTCAGATTTTTGTAAGTTGTTTATTCTGAACATCTCCTTAAGTGTCTCTATTAGTCAAACTACCTGGCCTAATAAAAACGAATAGATTCTCAATCTATGTGTTGGGGTCCAAACGTAAATGCACTTAGGAGAAGTCCTGTAGAATTGGGAGGAGAACGCAGAGAATAATTATTTGAATTTAAATGGTGATTTTTAAAAATTCAAAGCATTTTTCACCTTATTAAAGATAGGAATTAGCATATAGCTGCTTTATTGTTACAACTAATGGATATAAGAACTGAAACTATATTGCTGACATTACCCAGCCCAAAGTTGCTGTGCCCATCATGGCAATTATCACATTTTATCATCGTGGCAATTGTCTCCCTATGAGAATCTTCCCGAGAGCTCCCATGACCTTTTATGCTGCATGTCAATTTTGCACCCCTTCCAATAAAATAAATACAATGTTGTTCTGTTACTATTTATGTCTTCTCTAAGACTGAACTTACTAGACATTTTAATGTAATAAGATGGAAATTTCAGAGAGATCAAGATGTAGAAATGAGCCAATATTACATAATTCTTTGTTTTCTGTTAAGTGTAATGCCCAAATAATACTTAATTCTTACCTGTTTTGCTTCTGTGACCAAAGTTAGGAAACTTCTATTTGTGTAGGAGTTGGTGGGCCCTAGAATGGTGTACTTGGGTAAATGACTGGTGTGTGTGTGTGTACATGTGTCTGGTGTCCACAACCTCCAGCTGAACCTCTTCAGAGAACATCTGGGCTACCAGCCCAGTGAGGAAAGAAGTGTAATTTTTTCATGTTACTCTTACCTAAGGTAGCAGTTTTAGGTCCATGCTAAATTTAACTAAAACGTCAGCTCATGATGTAGTCAGACCTGAATATATGAATGATGGAGCCATATATTCAATAGGGTGAGCCAGCTGGATCACTAAACAAAAGGTATTTGTAGTAAAGGATTAACGCAAGTTACTGTAAACAGCCTCCGAGATGGCCCCTGTGACCCTCAGCTGGAATGCATGGCCTTGTATAGCCTCCTTCCATATTGATTCAGAGCTGGTCTGTGTGACCAATAGAAGGCAGTGGAAGTGACTGTGTGTGACTTCCAAATATAGGTCATAAAAGCTTTTGAAGTCATTGAAGCTTTTGCCTTGGACTTTTGGATCTCTTGTTCCAGAGAAAGCCAGCTTTCAGGACTCACACAGGGAGCCCTGTGAGGATGTTCACATGCAGAGCCATGAAAGCCCTGCTGATAGGCAGCACCAACTTGCAGACAGTTGAGTGAGCCACCTTGAAAGTAGTCCTGCAGTCCTAGTTAAGACTTCTAATGACTGTAGCACCAGCCAATATCTGCCTGCATTTCAAATGAAAGATCCTGAGAGAGAACCAACCACCCAATGAAACTGCTCTGAAATTCCTGACCTACAGAAACCATAAGAAATAAGTTATTCTTGCTTTTAGCCTCTAAGTTTTAGGACGATTTGTCACAAAACAATAGATGGTTACTACAGTTACTATTCTCTATCAATATGATGATGCAAATTTATGACATGAAAAGATGACCTTTGGTGTATCTAGCTTACAGTAGGTACTGAAAAATATTAATTGAATGAATTAATGAATACATAAATGGAAGCAGTTGAAAACATAGCATTGAAAGTTTCTAAGATTTCAGAAATGAATTAACATCCTAATGAGCAGAGAAATAATTTTTTAATGTTAAAACAGTCAGCTTTGTGCTGTGAGAGGAGACGTATAGTATATGTGCAGCAATAGGATGTGACAATAATCTCCCACCATACAGCAGAGATACTTATATCCACAGCAATATTAAAAGAAAAAAATGGAAAAGAAGGGTATTTCATTTGGAGCAGAGTTAGTTAGATGGTTAATTTTAATGTGTCTACTTGGCTAGGCTATTGTTTCCAGTTATTAAATCAAACACGAATCTAGGGGCTGCTGTGAAGGTATTTTGTAGACATGCTTAATATCTACAACCAGTTGACTTTAAGTAATTTGGGTTGGTCTCATTTAATCAATTGAGGCCTTAAGAGTGAAAACTAAGGTTTTCCAAAGAAGAAGATTTTTGGTTTCAAGACTGCAGTATCGACTCATGCCTGAGTTTCCAACCTGCTGGTCTGTGGATTTCAGATTTACCAGCCACCACAGTCATGTGAATCAATTCCTTAAAATAAATACCTGTGTGTGTGTGTGTGTGTGTGTGTGTGTGTGTGTGTGGTGTGTGGGTGTGTATAAGACTTATTGGTTCTTTTTCTCTGGCGACTCCAGACTGATACAGATTGCTGCTGCCCAGTGAGTATGAAGGTGCTTCCCTCCATTTTCCCAACCTTCCTTGGAGTTAGTTTGACGCCAAGTGACCAGATTGGACAATGGGCTGTGAGCTGTAGTGATCTGTGTCATTTTTTTTTTTTTTTTTTAAATGGATTCTTGCTTTGTCACCCGGGCTGGAGTGTAGCGGCTCAATCTTGGCTCCCTGCAACCTCTGCCTCCCGGGTTCAAGTGATTCTCCTGCCTCAGCCTCCTGAGTAGCTGGGATTTTAGGCATGCACCACCATACCCAGCTAATCTTGTATTTTTAGTAGAGACGGGGTTTCCTCATATTGTCCAGGGTTCTTGAACTCCTGGCCTCAAGTGATCCGCATGCCTTGGCCTCCTAAAGTGCTGGGATTACAGGCATGAGCCACCGTGCCCGGCCTTAAAATTCATTTATTTTAACATAATTTATACTGTATAGATGAATTTCTAATTTTATTTATTTCACCGGAGTTTATCCCATTTTGACTAATACATAATCTTACTGGGAAAAAAATCGGATTATGGGCATATGAATCAAGGGTCTTTTGCAAGTGAATGAAAATCCCTCCCAATTTATTTGTTTAAAAAGAAAGGGAATTGAATGGCTTATATAATTGAAAGGTACAAGAGTGGATTTTCAGATTTAGGCAGAGCTGAATCAAAAGAATCAAAACATGTCAGCGGGATTTGCATCCAACTTGTAGTCTAACTTACACTTTTATTTATTTATTTATTTCAGACCAACAAAGTCTAAGGGATGATTCTGATTCATCCAACTGGGTTATGTTCCTAACCCTGAACCATTCACTGTGGCTGGGTCATGGACCAAACTCATGGGTCAGGTTTATTCACATGCTTATTCTTAGAGAGGGGTGATTGAAGGACTGCTAAGATCAACACCACCCATATCACAGGGACTGAAAATGGACAAGGGGAGATTCTTCAAAGGAAAGTTGGGCTGCGGTGACCTCACATAGAAAGGAAGTCAGGCAGGCAAAAGCAATAGACTGGCACTGCAATGGATAGAAGTTTATATGCCTGGTATCTCAGGAGAAAGGAAGCTGAGTTACATGTATAAAACACCAGTGTATTCATTGAACATTGAACATGCTTTTTAAAACCGAAGTGTTGTGGTAAATGAGAGGCAAGCCGCCTATGCAACTGACAACTGGGAGAGTAACTGTTGCAATGTGATAATTCATTTTAATCAAAGATGAAAGAGATATTTTGTCACATCAAGACCAGGAATATCAATAATACATCTATCAATGTACAGAAGATGTCACATCTGATCGAAAGCAATTGAAGTGATATTACATTTCTCAAGAAATAAAAGCCAAGGGCAGGTTATTCCATATTGAAATCACACCCACACTTATTCATTATTTAGATAATAATGACACATTTAGAACTTGTTCAGAGAGTAATTAACAAGTTGACTATTCAGCCACATCCGAATCTATTTTTCATAATGTGAATAAAACTAGTCCGATAGAAAAAAAGGTATTCAAACAGAAATCTCCTTGTGGCTGGATGTGGTGGCTCACACCTGTAATCCCAGCAATTTGGGAGGCTGAGGCAGGAGGATAGCCTGAGTCCAGGAGTTCAAGACCAGCCTGGGCAACATGGCTAAACATCATCTCTACAAAAAATACAAAAAAAAAGAAAAAAAAAATTAGCCGGCTGTAGTGGCGCACACCTGTGGTGCCAGCTACATGGGAGGCTGAGGTGGGAGAATCACTTGAGCTCAGGAGGCAGAGATTGCAGGGAGCCGAGATGGCACCACTGCACTCCATGGGTGTTAGAGCAAGATACCGTGTTTCAAAAAAAAAAAAAAAAAAGGCTCCTGGTTTCTCAGTTATGTTATAGTATTAGTATGTAATAAGTTGCTCTATGAGTTATGGAAATTATTGGTTTATACAGATTATAAGATGTGTATCTCTATATATGTATATATCCATTATTGATTCATCTTGTGGTATATATTTTTCCATAATTAATAAAAATAAATACCATATAGGAACACAATTATAAATCTTTTGTATATGTAACAGCACACTGAATATTTGCTAAAAATATTTAAAATTTTATAAGAAATCATTGAAGAGATTTAGGAGCAGTTTGAGCACAATTAGGATTGTTTGGGCTGTGAAGAAGAAAAAATATTCAAAGCCCCTTTTTTTTTTTGTTTTTTCCTTTACTTTTTTAAAAGCAAAAATATTGACTGCATATATAAAAAGCATTTATATATTATGTACATAAATTTAAATATAATACATATATTTTAAAGGAAGTCTAATCAAAGACTGGGAGAACAATACAATTTGGTGTATGTTAATTTCCTGCCAAGTTTCAGAATTACATTTCTGACTTTTAATAGGCATGACAAAACTGGAGTTGGTAGGAATTACATTCTCACAGAAATTTGAAAATCAACAGAATTTCAGTAAATATTGCAATATATAACAACATATAGATATATAAAGAGATTATAAATACAATTTTACAAGCATCTGCTTCCAAAACAAGCCACAAAGCAAAGCTGTAAAAAAACTGCACCAGTAGATTATTTATTGAATCTCTTCAAGAAGCTTTCTGTGATGTTTTGATCTGTTGTGGCAGATTTTTTTCCTGTTTCTTCATCATGCTCACTGCACGGCTCACTATTCAAAGTATGTTAGTATAATACCTACCACATCCTGGGCACATTACATGAATTTTTTTTTTTTTTTTGAGACAGAGTCTCACTCTGTTGCCCAGGCTGGAGTGCAGTGGTGCAGTCTCGGCTCACTGCAACCTCCACCTCCCAGGTTCAAGTGACTCTCCTGCCTCAGCCTCCTGAGTAGCTGGGACTACAGGCGCACACCACCACGGCCAGCTAATTTTTGTATTTTTTTTTTTAGTAGAGACAGGGTTTCACCATATTGGCCAGGCTGGTCTTGAACTCCTGACCTCGTGATCCACCTGCCACGGCCTCCCAAAGGGCTGGGATTACAGGCATGAGCCACGGCGCCCAGCCATTACATGCATTTTCTATGCTCAGAGAGTTTAGAAACTTTTCTCACAGAAGTGAGAAGAATTTAGTTTTGCCTGATTCCACATTTCTTCTACGGTTTCTCAATCTGCTCCAGTGATTTGCCCTTCACACATCCAGGTGTTATGGTGTTTCATCCTGTTCCTGAAGATGCTCATATGCATGGGGGCCCCAGAAAGCACCTTTAGATACCTGATCCCTAGTTCCCTACGTAGTTTCAAGCACTACAATGTAAATCATGCTTCTGAATACTGAGTGACCTTGGGTCTTTTAGTCTTACAGGAATCAGAAGATCCATGTTAGTATTCCAGCTCTCTCATACTAGCTATGTGATCTTGGACAGGTGGTTTAAACTATCAGTGCCTCAATCCTCATTTTTTATCCCTCTTATTTGCCCAAGAGATCCTCTGACCCCTGCTTCCAGCTTCATGGAACTTCTAGTGATACCACTGAATTTGCATGTATTTTAAATTAATCTTGTATTATTTTAGTTTTAATTTTTGGTATAATTTTGGTATTATTAGGTATAATTCTGCTGTGCAATATTTGGGGAACCGTATAGAATTTTTTTTCAGCTTAAATGTGGATTTGAGTTCTCTCCTTTTATCCTAATCATTTTTCTAAGGGGAAGAGGGGATTAGATGACTACTGATCCTAGGGCTGTGCAGACATTCAAGCTCATGGAAAATGGAAGAAGATCCTAGTCCTTGGTCTATTGTCCACTGTGTTGTTTGCCATTACTATTGTTTCTCTTATCAAGTGACGCTGCTGTGAAGAGCTGTTTCTCTACCATTATTCAGGAACTGCTGCTCCAGAATGACTCAGATGCTTTTACAATATTTCTCTGTACCGACCACAGGCTCTGTCACACAGTGACCTGTATTTTCTAGGTCTCAGGACTTAGAGGCCAGATTCCAAAGAGGTCCAAAAGATTCCATCTTCCCTAGTCTCTGGCACTGGGAGAAAAGTCTGTGAATGTGCACCAGATAAGAATACTAGAAAGTCCTCCTGTCTCTCCCGGAAGCTACCCTTTCTTCTCCAAAATGACCCATTTTCCAAAATGACTGCAAGCACAGCCTCTAGCCCCTCCTCCCTCTGGGACTACCCGGCCTAATTAATGAAAGTTACTTTGATTTCCAAGCAAAAGCCCAAAAGAGGATTTTCCCCTTGCTACCAGACAACCTCTGTTCCTGCCTCTGAAACCCAAAGCTGTTAACAAGCCCTTAAAGTAAAGGAAATGAATACAATGCTGGACGTTCCTATTGCTAAGGGTCTGGGTAACTGCAATGCAATTACATTTGCATTTCTTCTGAGAGTCTCACATAGAAGTGAGAATAAGACAGAAATTATTATCACAATAAATTATCCTGCAATATTGCTCTTCATGTTTCCATTTAAATGGGTGTCAGCTTAAAAATCTGGAGAAGAGATAGAAAATGCTTGACTTCTGTAGCCACTGCTTTCTTCCTCATTCATGGCAGATATGGCTAATTGATCATTCCTATCAAATGGCCCATACCTGTTCATGCTAAACATAGTGGGTGAGACAGCCAGTAATAATGAATTAGAATCAGAAATTGAGATTAAACCATACTTACTATCTGTTCCCTAACACATTGTATAATGTGGAACATTCTGAAATGTAGTACTATTGCCATGAGGTGAGAAGAAGTGAAAAGATGAGGGGTAGGGAAGAAGGAGGAAAGAGGAAGATTGATTGATTGAAATTCTATGTTTCAGAGAAACATGGGGAACAGGTCCTCCATGTGAGCATACCTGGAATCTAACTCTTCTTTTCAGCCTTTTTACTGAGGACCTTTCTATTGTCATTTATCTGGAATAATCAGGCTTTGAGAGACAAATGTATCCTAAAGAAATGGATGTATTAATCTTGCAAATTACTTGGTTAAAAATGAAATCTCTAGATAGAAAGTTTCTGGAAAATACATATTTAGTGATCTAAATATTCTTCTACCAGTGACAAAAAATTCCCATGAAACCAAATTAATGTCAGAAAGTTAATAAAGCCATTAAAAGATTAAAAAAGAGTTAGATATTCCTAAAGCATAATGCCTTCAAGATAAGATAGTATCATGGGCCCATCTATAAAACAGGTATATATGCAATAAGCAGACCAGCAAACTAACATTGTGGATGGCCTTGTGTATTAATTAGAGTTTTCCAGAGAAACAGAGCCGATAAGAGGTATTTACATATTTGTTTATTATGAGGGCTTGGCTTACATGATATTACAAAGACAGACACCTTCCAAGATCTGCAGGATGAGTCAGCAGGCTGATAACCCAGAGAGCCTATCATGTCATTCCAGTCTGCAGGCCAGCAGGCTCAAGACCCAGGAAGACGTGATGTTCCAGTTTGTGTGAAAAGGCAGGAAAAAACTGATTCCTAGTTCAAAAGCTGACAGGTAGGAGGAATTCCCTCCTCCTTGAGGAAGGGTCGGCCTTTTTGTTCTAGTCAGGCCTTCGACTGAAGGAATGAGCCCACTCACATGAGGGAGGGGAATCTGCTTTATTTAGTCAAATGATTTAAATGTTAATATTATCCAAAAAATTCCCTCATGGACATACCACAATGTCTGACCAAATGTCTGGGCACTCTGTGGCCCAGTCCATCTGACACATGAAATTAACTGTCAAACCTGGGAACTCTTACTTTTGAAAGGATGAACTGGAGGCAAATGGATTTTACCCTTTGGACTTAGTTTTTTAAAAGAAGTCATGAGGATGACCATTTGTTTTTTATTAGCTTTATTTATTATTGTGTTTTCCTGAAAGGATTTTAGTGTATTATCCAGATTTACCAGCATAATAATTACAAATGTTATTTTAGGTGTTACTTTCCCAGACCACGAATACTCATTTAGAAAAGGCATAATTGATTTCATTTCAGAGACGACATTATCTAAACTTTTCTTATAATTCCAACAGGAAAACCTATTCAAAGCCTAAAATCACCATTGCATTAATCATATGTGTCAGAAATTTATTTACTGTAAGATCTCATGTACATCTAATTTATGCTATTTAATGCACATATGTATCACAGAAGTCCATGCAGATATTTATATCATGCAATCAATTTTAAAATAAATTTTAAAATAAAATTTGTTTGTAGAATTTCCATATACCTGTATTATTCTTTACCCCAATTTGTTTGAAAAGCATTTGAAAACTAACGTTAGATGCTTGGTAAGCATTCCTGAGATTTTTGGATTTTTTTTTTTTTTTTTTGCGTTATTTTCTGATGTGGAAGATAAACTGAGAGAAAACAGAACTAAATTTGATTGGCCATGATGCAAATTTTACCTACTTATATTTCATAGCTACCAAACTTACTTTAAAAAATATTAAGGATCTTAGCCACAATCTAAATTATATTTTTATCAGAAAAATGTGTAAACTCTGAAATCAAAACTAATTATACCAAGAGAGTTAAATCTAGTTTAGTAGGCATATGAATTTGTAAGATAACAAAATCAGAAGATAATCCTCACTTTTTCCAATTCATTTCTGGAAACTGCATCGTAAACACATTGCATTTTCCCACAGGAACCTATATTGGTGATTGCATTGTTGTTCAGTTACTCACCATCAAATAAGCTATGATTGTCACAGCAACATATTACAAAAACAAAGATAAAATTATAAATCTTCAGTATAAACTTAATAATAAAATTATTTCATTAGTGCTATAGAATTAGAAAAATGTTTTCTCTGTATTTGTTGAGAGCCTAGTGTTTTCTAATTTTCATGTATTTATTCAAACATCCAATAGCTGTTATATTTTTTGAACTATAGGCAATATAATGCAAAGGCATGTTTTCTGTCATTCAGAAATGGAAAGAACTTAAAAACTGTAGTGAAAATGGCATACGTTAGACATGGCTAAAAATCAAGATGCTACCTACAATAATTTAGACAAGCTTTGGGGACTGATAGGAATGAGCCAGACAGCTTAAAAACTGTCCAGGGAAGTTTTACTGATGATTTGTGTTTGTTCAGCTTCTTTGTAGCAAGCAGAAATATTTTAAATTATGCTGTTAACCTTACTGCATGCTCAAATTTATTTTTGTCGTTTGAAAATTTAGACATTGCAGCATTTAAATATTTAAAGGCATCATTAAATACTTCAGTCATGATAGGTTGAAGAGAATTTCCTTCTTACTCATCTTTTCTTTGTTCTATCTTTAGGCTTCTTCCTCGCTAAAACCAC
This sequence comes from Gorilla gorilla gorilla, assembly GCF_029281585.2. NCBI lineage: Eukaryota > Metazoa > Chordata > Mammalia > Primates > Hominidae > Gorilla > Gorilla gorilla. The sequence goes on from NC_073228.2 coordinate 103,236,604, forward strand.
TTTAAACTTAATGGACTGCTTTGAAAGGGAAAAATTGAAGGAAGATTTGTTCAAAGAAACAGGCAGTCTCCTTAAGTCAAATACAAACTATTGGAAAACACAGGTCTTTCTTTTGCATTAGCTGGGAGGTCTACCTCCTTCTTATCCCTCCCTTTTAAGCCTACAGAAGGCTCGTTAGACCAACTGCCTATGGGAAATATAGACTAAGCAGGTGTAAGTCAGGAGACATGAAGTTTAGGTGTCAATTAGGCAGACTTGAATGAGCAAAGATACAAAATGTACTGGGCAAAAAAGAAAATTGTGCCTTTTACTAGTTTCTGATGACAAAACTATAGTTCAGATTTACCATTATAGACTTCAACTCGTGTGTTTTTATCAAGAGAAATTTTTCTTTTTCTATTTTTTTTTTTTGAGACAAAGTCTTGCTCTGTCATCCAGGCTGGAGTGCAGTGGCACTATCTTGGCTCACTGCAACCTCCGCCTCCTGGGTTCAAGCAATTCTCTGTCTCTGCCTCCCAGGTAGCTAGGATTACAGGCTCCCACCACCACGCCTGGCTAATTTTTGTATTTTTAGTAGAGATGGGGTTTCACCATCTTGGCCAAACTGGTCTTGAACTCCTGACTTCGTGATCCACCTGCCTCAGCCTCCCAAAGTGCTGGGATTACAGGCGTGAGCCAAAGTGCCAGACCTCTTTTTCTATTTTTAACAGGCTTTTCTACTATAATGCACTGTACTTCATAATTACTGAGTTTGCACTACTGTCAGCTCATGTGTTGATTTTAGATAAACATAGACACACAGCAATTATGTTTTTTAAGATAAATGACTAATAGTTCCATTTATTTGAATATTTGAGAAATATCTAGTTTCTCTGATACAATCTTAGGTTTGCACATGAATAAACCGCATGCCATATCTTATATAGATAATATTAAGGGGTCCTCATTAAGATGAATTTTTCTCTGTCTGGTATTATTAAATAATATAACAGTGATTTCAATCCTGGCCTTGCCACTTGCCAGATGTGTGCCCTTAGGCGAATTACTTAACCTCGATTCGTCTCAGTTTCTTCAATTGGAAATGAGTATATAATAATCGTTTCTCATAAATTTGTTACAAGAATCAAATCAGTTAACTTTATAAAACATTTTAATAGTGCCAGACACATAGTGTGATATGTGTGTTTGTTAAAAAATAAAATACTTTTTCTTGTTCTTTTTTCTAAATTTTTAATTTTTTTCACACTTCTGCTGGCAAGAATCTTGTTCTAAATGCATATGCAAATACCCATCTCCAGACTTCTATCCAATGAATAGACTAATTTGCCTTCTTTTTCTTGCCTTTATTTCTCTTCTTATACCCCCTACTCTCATATTAGGCTTCAGAAGGAGGACAAAATAAGAAATTACCTGGAAAAATTGGCCTGTGTGTGTGTCACCTTTTCGAACCAGAAGTTATAGATTATATCAGTTAGCATAGATTTGGAATCAAGTAACAAAATTTATTTCACTCCCATTGGTTTAAATTGGCTGACAAAGTATAATACAACGGCAGGATGGATTTCAGGCCTGGCTTAACTCAGTGAGCACAGCTCCTTTTCTTTGCACTTTCTTTGGCATTGTTGCTTTAAGTGTGATGTCCTTTTCCTTAGACTGCGTTGCCTCATGCTGGCAAAATGCCATTAGAAGTTCTAGGTTCTATATAATGGAATATGTAGAAGATGAGAGGGAGTCCATTTTGCTTTGAAAAATGAAAAAGTTTCTTACCAGAAACACCCAGAAAACCCTCCTTTATGACTCACTGGCTCAGATTAAGTTACAAGCTAATTCTTAAATTAAAAATTGAGGCTAGGAGAGTATTATGAGCTAATTGGATTAGCTGAACCAATCTCTCTAGTGTGATGGATGGGATTACCCTCAGATAAATGAGGCCCACTCTGGTGCTAGTCTCTCAACTTACTTTAAAACACATTGGTAATGGTGGAAAGCATAGATGCCTGAACCATAGTAGAACTGTGTCAGAAGAGAAGAAGGGGGAATGGATACGGTGTAGGCAACCACTGATGACTACATAGGCTATGTTATCTATAGGAGGAGATTTAGAAATTCATCAGTGTCAGTAATAGATATCTCTGAATGAGGAACAAATTGCGGCTAAGTGGACCTTTAAATTCCATAAAGTGGTCTTTTAAATTATGTACATCGTTTTTGGGGTTTGTTTGGTTATTAAGACCGGCATAATCAAATCAACATAATCTATCTTGTCTGTCCATAGTGATAACACTGGCACCAGGGCTACACAATTCGAACTGTAGTTTCTGGGCTTATTTTTTTTAAAATTAATCATAGTATCTTTTTCTATTTTGAAGGAGTGTTAAACTTTCAGATTTGCAAGAATTGTACAAAGGCCTTTTTTTTTTCTTGGATCAATTTGAAAGTAAATTGCCGACATGATGCCCCATTACAGCCTGATTCTTAATGTATCAAAAGCAGGACAATGCTCCTACCAAAACACCATGTAATCATTAAAATCAGGAAATTTTATTTTTTTCCAGGTAGGGTTTCACTGTGTCACCTAGGCTGAAGTGTAGTGGCGCCATCATAGCTCACTGCAGCCTCCAACTCCTGGGCTCAAATGATCTTTCTGCCTTGGCCTGCCAGAATGCTGGAATCACAGGCATGAGACACCACACCTGGCCAAAATCCGGAAACTAATTCTCTACATTAGTTCCAATTAGTTGCAGACTCCATTCATGTTTTGCCAATTATCCCAAAGTTTTATAGCAAGAAGGTCCAGTTGAGGATCACATGTTGTTTGTTATTTCTTTTTATCTCCCTTAATCTTGAATCTCAGTCTTCTTTGACTTTCATGACCTTTACAGGCAAATTATTAGGTAGAATACCCTTCACTTGAGGTTTGTGTGGTTTCCTCATTATTATATTCAGATTATATATATGTGGCAGGAATATCACAGAAACATAGAAGTAATGGTGCGTTCCTCTCATCGCATCCTACCAGGTGGTCTACAACTTTAATTTGTTCCATTATTGGTGATGTTCACTTTGAACCCTTAATTGAAGTGCTGTCTGTTAAGCTTTTCCATTGTAAAATTACCCAATTTTCTTTACAATTAATAAGTATGTGGGGAGAGTTTCTGTACAGAGGTAAATTGGACTTCAGGGCCGCTCAATGCATTTTAAAAAATTTTTGCAATGTCCTTAGTTCTGTTAATATGTAAATATGTAAAGTATTCATTCTTCATTAAACTTTCACCTACTAGTTTTGGCATGCATTGATATATTTTGGCTGAATCAGTTATGATGATGATGATAGTTACTATATGTTTGGTTTTTCTAATTTAGGCATTCATTCTATATTTATTGGTTGCCATTCTAGTGTGAGAATCCTCTTCTCCCTGTTTATTTAAATTGATATGGGCTCATGAATTCCTAGTTTATAAAATGGGCTATAATTTTTTCTTATTATTTATTTTGATACCCACTTTGTTCTTGATTTGGTCATTAGGAATTCCTTCAGACTGGCTTCTATGTCAGTCTGACCTGTCTTTTTCATTCACTGAGCACTTTGCTACTTTGTGGCACAAAAAGGTGTCCCAGACTAATCTTGTACTTCCCCAATTCCATACCAGAATCAGACAACTCTCCAACAGGTTCTGCTTCTTCTTGGTGGAAAACAGTATTTAGATTTGGGCACTTGATATACTTATTAGGGTGTCAGTGTTGTCCAGTAGTCTCAGTAGTCAGAAGCAGGGAAAATACTAAAGTTCAAACGGATACCACCAATCCCAATCCAACACCAAAGACTGTCAGAATAGATCAGAGTAGATTACAGTGAAGAGAAGTTGGAAGAAGACCTGGAGTTTCTTCTTCAATCTTGCTGCTTTGATAGAGGACAGAATTCCATTTTACAATTCAGCATACCCAGAATCTATTTTTAACTTTGCTAGAGAGGTAATTCTCTTGATAATGTAAAGGATCTTCAGTAACAAAAAATGCTTTCATGAAATGTGCAACTACGTTAGTTTCCAATGGCTGCTATAAAAATTACCAGAAATCTGGTGGTTTAAAATAAGACAAATCTTTCAGTTCTGGAGGTGAGAAATCTGAAATCAGTTTCAGTGGGCTGAAGTCAAGGGCTGATTCCTTTTGGTGGCTGTAGGGGGGAATCTGTTTTTCAGCTTATAGCATCCACCTGTATTTATTGGTTTGTGGCCCCTTTCTCCATCTTCAAAGCTCACTGCTCTAATCTCTGCTTCTCTTACCCACTTTCCGTAACTGGTCTTCTCTCTTTCTGACTCTAACTCCTCCTGCTTTCCTCTGTAAGAGGGAACACCCTTGTGTTTACATTGGGCCTAACCGGATGATCCAAAACAATCTCCTCAAAATCCTTAATTTAATCACATTGCAAAGTCCCCTTATTGTGTAAGGTAATATATTTATAAATTCTGGAGATGAGGACATAAACATCTTGAAGCCATCATTCAGCTACCACACCAAGACTCAGCTAATCTGTTTCAATTTTTTATTTTTGTAGAATCAATTTTACTTTTGAGTTGCATTAATCAGAACCGTCATTTGCAAGTGTTAGAACAAAAACAATTCAATTTGGCTTTGGCGAAAAAAAGGGTCTTTACTGGTTCCCATAAATTAAAATTGTAGAGCTCTAATCGATAGGCTCTATTGAGTTCAAGGGGTCAAAGTTGTTGATAGGAAACTTTCTCTTCATCTTTTAGCTCCGTTTTCTTTTCGGTTTGTTCTGGGCTCAGCTCTCCTCTCCTATTGACAGGATGGCCACCAGTAGCTCCAGCATTCTTCTATCTTGGAACCCCAGGACATAGAAAGATTCTTTTTCTCCCTATAATGTCAATAAAATCTAGTTAATGTAGCTGGGCATGGTGGATCATGCCTATAATCCCAGTGACTTTGGCAGCTGAAGCAAGAGAATGGTTTGAGGCTGGGAGCTTAAGACAAACCTAGGAAACATAGGGAGATCTCATCTCTAAAAAAATATTAAAAAATTATCAGGGCATGGTAGCACATGGCACATGCCTGTAGTCTCAGATACTTGGGAGGCTGAGGCAGGAGGATCCCTTGAACCCAGGAGGTGGAAGCTACAGTGAGCTATGATTGTGCTACTGCATTCCAGCAGCGAGACCCTGTCTTTAAAAAAAAAAAAAAATCTAGGTAATGACTCTCATTGATCCAAATTTAATAGGATTCTGTAAATCAAAATGTTTGCTGCTTCTACTGAAATTGCAACCCTTGATATATTATTCATTAATTTATTACCTAAAGGTTTTCCTCAACTTCCCCTCTTTTCCTCTATCTGCCTCTTTTCTTTTTTTAAACACTTCTCATTTAAAAAAGAATTAGAATATAATATCTATATAATTCTTAATTTAAATATCTTATTTAACATTAAAAAATTTGGAGATAAAATAATTTAGCAAGAAAATATGATCTGAAGGTTTACTGTGGTTGAGATTTTTTTATAATAATTTTTATAATAATGTATTTAAGCAAATAGTTTGAGAATTTCATCCCTGATTATGTGCTAGAGAATCCTGATGTGAGACTAAAATGCATGGTTATTAAAGACATGTAGACATAGAAAATGTGAAAAATACATTTATGTTAAATATATAAATATTATAAAAGCTTCACATACTGTTAGCAGTCTCTGTGGTCTTGATTTTCTTGGTATTTATGTTACTGCTTTCTTTTGTTTCTATAACTGAAATATTTATGAAATATAAATAGATTTGGGCCACCCGCTGATTTTGGATAGATAAGATATGGTATCTTTACAGTTAAGCCTTTTTCAGAATTTGTTAATATCAAGCATCCTATTTATTTTCAGAATGAGCACATGTCAAATTCAAGCAAAACCAAGCTTACTTGAATACTAAAACATTTAAAATATTCAAATTTTTATAAAGCAAGCTTTATTAAACTCTTCTAATACTTCTATTTTTTAAATTTCAAAACTTTTAGTTTGAAGCAGACTGTTAAGTATTTTAATGCCTTTTTAATTAGAACTTAAACTCCTTTGCAGGAGAGAAAAAGAGAAATAGATGCATAGAAGGAGCTTTAAACTGATTGGTATTCACATTATAAAATTCAAGTCTGTTAACAATGCCTTTTTAATTGAAGAACCGTAATAAGAACTTGCCTTTTTAATATTGTGAATATCCAATTGCTATTTGACAGACTATGCATGTCAAATACTTGGATGCATTGTATAGATGCTATTATATTTTACATAATAAAAATGCTTTTTTTGGTTTAGTGTACAAGTATTATATTGAAGGAGTAGGACACAGATAGATAATACAATCATGAAACAACTTAATTTTCTCTCATTACTCTTTAAAATTTTTTCTGCTGGAACAATTCTCCTCTTGCCCCTTAATTTTATCCTCTTGGATAAAATTAAGACCAGTCTTGACTTTTCAAGTTACTTCTAGGTCTCCTAGACAATCTCGGGTCACTAGCTAAAATATCATTTTCATAAAATAGAATTTAAAGTTTATTGAAGTTAAAGACTTCCCCCTTTGTTAGGATGGGCCACCAGCTATGGAAAAGGGCTTGTTAGCTTCTTCCTTAATTCCCCAGAGAGTTCTTCTGCTGCGGCTTCCCCACTTTTTAGGGGCCTCTCACTCCTCTAGAGTTGAAAGAGGTGTGACAGGGCAGATATGTTTATTGACAGTACTCATTTGGCACTGATTTGTGTTAGTTTCCTCTGGGCATGATAGATGTGTAAGGTCAAGTTTTACTGGCGAACATGCTGATATGGTTTGGCTCTGTGTCCCCACCCAAATCTGGAATTGTAATCCCCAGGTGTTGAAGGAGGAACAGGTGGGAGGTGATGGGATCACAAGGGCGGTTTCCTCCATGCTGTTCTCATGGTAGTGAGTGAGTGGACACAGATCTGATTATTTGAAAGTGTTTGGCAGTTCCCCGCTTTGCTCTCTCTCTCGCTGCGTTGTGAAGAAGGTGCCTGATTCTCCCACTTCTACCATGATTGTAAGCTTCCTGAGACCTCTGCAGCCATGCAGAACTGTGAGTCAATTAAGCTGTTTTTGTTCATAAACCACCCAGTCTCAGGTATTCTTTATAGCAGTGTGAAAATGGACTAGTACGCATGCCATTGTTGGAGATCTTGCACCTGTATTTTCTTGATGTTAGTGAATACATTTTCTGGATGTTTGTAGCTCCTCCTCCACCTCTTAGGAATCTAGAAAGTTTACTCCCTGCTGGGTTATCTCATGTATTCAGGCAATCTTCTTGGTCAGGACAACACCCAGGCCAATTTTCTCAAGCCATGACCACATCAAGTCCAGTGGAACAATCTCTCTTGACTCTGCCTTCAAAGAGATTGGCCAGGCAGATTTATCATGTGTGAGTTTTATGTTAGGCGGCTGTGATCCCCAAACTCCAGAGGACTTATGTCAAGCTTTCTGACTAGGCATCAACATCTTTTTCCATAGGCTTCTGGGTGGTGCTACTATGTGCTTATTGGTCCATAACAACCTTCCTCTTCCTAATCTCTTCTAATTGTCACCTTTCCTTTTTTTCCTGCTTTAATCTCTCAGCTAAGGGTCTGTGTGGCCTCACAATGAGCCTGGGGTGGGGGATCAAAACAGTTTCAGGCACCTCATTTACAAGTCCTGCTTTGGTAGTCTCAAATCTTTCCTTGGAATTTGAGACTGATTGCTACCTCTTGTCCAAGGGCTTAAACCAAATCTAAGATACAGAGTTTTATTTTAGATCCTGTCACAAGCAAAGAATCACTAATTAGTTAAGGTAATGATCATTTCCTATTCAAGGGCCATTTATTTCATAGCTAAAGTATGAAGTGGGAAAATCTAAGTTATGATAGTTTTCTTTTTCTGGTAATTTTACCACTGACTATTACATTTTTGTCACACCAGTTTCTTCATTCATAATATTCCTACTTGTCTCATAATGAGGTTGTGATTACAATAGTATAAAGTGCCTGGAACTTGTATGTGGGGAATTTAGTAATTATCTAATGTATATCACATTATTTTTCTGCCAGGCAGCTATTATTCAAGTGCCAATGGAGAAATTGAGACAAAATAAATTTTTGAATAAAAGTGTATTAAAAAATCAAATTTTGAATAAAAGTATATTTAACTTTGAATACCACTTACCTTCCAAAGTAACTATAAAAGTTCTATAGGAGAGGGAAAGAACAGTTTCACCCCCCGTGAGTAAGTATTTTCTCTATCAGTGACTCTGTTCAAGTTTTAAGGCAGGCAGGTGCAAAACAAATCATTGATCAGGTTATTCTGCTCAACAATTAGCCACTATGGGTATTGTAGTTTTATTTATCAACAGTTTGTAAACAACAACAGCTGGTTTATAAACATGAAAGTCATATAAAATGCACACTTGCTACCAATATTTTGTTAATAGGCTACTTAGAAGTTGGAAAGAAATATTGTCATTTTAACAGTTATGTAAATAGAAAGGCAAGTTATAAATATTATAGGCATACAAGTGTTCATATATACTTGACTCCAAGATCAAGATTAAAAAATATATATAATAGGTAGTTTAGTGTGCTATGTGATTTGTACACTATTTCTAGAATTTGACATTTTGTATCAAACAATTACATGTGCATACCTTTTAAGACAGCCATTGTACCTGTAGAAATTTATTAAAAAATAGTCAGATAAGTGCAATGTGTGTGTTTGTATTATGGCATAATTTTTGAGTATAAAAAAATCAGAAAAACCTAGATGACTATTGGTAGAAATTAGTTAAATCAGGATAAGTCTATATAATGCAACACCATAAAACCACTAATAATTGTTATATATCTCTACTTATTCACAATTAACTAATTTCCCAATATATTGTTAAATGGGAGACGTAATCTACAAATGGATAGGGATAATATTATTCTATTACTGTAAAAAAGATTATAAATATTTTAATATATGTCTTGAAAATTCTGGAAGGATATACACAAAAATTTTCAGATTGGTTTCTTCCAAGTGGTGATATTCCTTTAATGAATAAATACCAGTCCAGTTCAGTAAAAGAACCATTTGGTCTAGTTAAGAAACAGAAGTGTAAGGAAGTGAGACAATGTTTCACATTTGACTCCTGCTTTTTTCTGAAGTGAAAACCTTTATGGCCACCTGACATTCTGCAGGCCCACTTTTATCCTGTAGATTGTTGCTCATCTGTTTAATCAACAGTCTTCTATTTGTCTTCAGGAAACACATGATGATCAAATCAGCGGAACCTCCACTTTGCTTCATTCTCCCTCCTAATTGAAACCTTAGCCTATGTTTACCGGTAGTGGAACACACGAATGAAACAATGATATTTTTCAAGTTGGTTCTGTAACATTTTTACACCTTTTTCTTGTACAGTATTTTTACCAACAGCTATTACTAAAGTTACAATAATATTTTGATACATAATGAGATGGAATTAAATATGTTTAAGGAAGTGCTGTTGATCTAAGTAACTAGAGAGTTTGGAATTGGCAGCAAGAATGGACCGAATATAGAATGATGTTCAGAACTGAAAAGGAAGTGAAGGGGGGTATATATATGAAATTGGGGACTAGGAGAATTGAGATTTGGAAAGACAAGCATAGCATGGAAATAGAGTAAAAAGTTGAAAAGAATGTGAGCCTTGAGACAAATAGGCTTTGTTTTGGCATTCTTTTCTGCCATTTACCTGTGTAACCTTGAGCAATTAACTACCCTTGGTCTTAGTCTCTGCAGCCATAAAATGGAGAGATTTATATCAGTGTTGTAAAAATTAAATGACATAAATACAAACCTAAAGTTCTTGTAACAAAGTGGACAGTCGAACACTAGGGTGGTGGCCAGTCTCTGAGATGACACTCAATGACCCCACCTCCTGGTGTTTACACCCCTGTGTGTAGTTCCTTCCCACGTAGTATCTGAGCTGGTCTGTGACAATAAAATACAGCAGAAGTGTCTCTTCTGAGGTTAGGTGATAGAAAGATTGCAATTTCCATTTGGGGTTCTTTCTTTCTTACTCATATCACTTGCTGTGGGGAAAGCTATGTTATATGAGGAACATGGGTGGCTCATGTGGTGAGGAGCTAAAGTTTCCTGCTAATAACTCTGTGCTTGAGCTTGGAGGCAGATCCTTCAGACTTAATGAAGCCTCAGATAACTGCAGCCCCAGCTGATACTTTGATTGCAACCTCGTGAGACATCCTAAGCCAGAACCACTGAGCTAAGCTGCTCCTAAATTCTTGACCCACCCAAACTGTGAGATAATAAATACTTCTCCTTTAAGTGCCTAAGCTTGGATTAATCTGTTATGCAGCAATCAATAACTAATATATGTAACTATCATTTTGAAGATTTGGGAGGTGATGGTTTAAATCTGTAGTAAGTGGGGGCTAGTAGTAGGCAGTAAGAATTTTAAGTGGATCTAGCGGTGGGAAGGAAAGTTAAGCACTAGTATCCTAGGCCAGTTTATTGATTGATTGGTTGATTGATTGAGACAGAGTCTAGCTCTGTCGCTGAGGCTGGAGTGCAGTGGCCCGATCTCAGCTCACTGTAACCTCTGCCTCCAGGGTTCATGAGATTCTTGTGCCTCAGCCACCCAAGTAGCTGGGATTACAGGCATGAGCCACCACACATGGACAATTTTTGTATATTTTTTTGTAGAGACGGGATTTCACCAAGTTGGCCAGGCTGATCTGGAGCTGCTGGCTCAAGTGATCCACCCTTCTGGCCTTCCAAAGTGCTGGGATTACAGGTGCGAGCCACTGTGCCCAGCCAAAAGGTCAATTTATACTTTATCTATTGGAGGACTCTGAGCCAGGGCTTCTCAACTGGTAAGCTAGGAATTTGGCATAGATGTTTTTAGATATTGATTCCTTTACACTCTTTCGGAGGTTTGGTGAGGTCTGGGAGGCTGAATTCTTGGAGCTGGTCACCTCTGGTCTTGCGAAGGCTCCCCTTTTTATGCCCATGTGCCATACAATATGATTTTCTATGTGCGCCATCGTGTGAGAACATTGGACAGTACTGGCATTTACAAGGCCAGCATCTTTGCTTTGAGTACAGAAGTGTGAGACAAATAACTTCATATAAACTGTGAACAGTGAAGTTTAGACTAAGTCAGAATTTAAAAATCTAGTGTTCTGTGGTCCCTTAAGGTCTATAAAGGGGGATTCAAATATTCAATCTTTGTGCCTCAGTTTCCTCAATTGTACTAGCAACATACCCATTTCACAGGATTGCTGTGATTGTTACATGAGCTATCCAATATCAAGTGCTTAGAACTGTGCCTGTCTGGCATATGTTTAGTGCTCAATAATGTCAGTTACAATTATCATTGCTTCTGGACCCTGGCTCCAAACTTCTTCCTACCAGTTTGAATTCTTGGAATCAGGCTTGGATTAGGTCTTCCTGTATTCATAACAAGACTAGGTTATTGTAGCCCAGGGCTTCAAATCTGCTGTTCCTTTCTCCTGATTCAGGCAATATCCCTCTGGAACATGAGATGTTTTGGGGAGTTATTTATTCATTTCACCCTGACTTGGCAAGAACAGGCAGAGGCTGCTGTTCACTTCCATAAGTCTCAGATATTTTGCTTGTAAAATAAAAGGGTTAGACTATATGACTTATAAGGCCTCTTTCAGTCATAACAATCTATGAATTTATAAATAATAGAATTAACGCACAGGCGAGTAATAGTGGTGAAGTGGAGTGAAAGGAGATCAGTGCAATTGCAGTTTCAAGCTTAAAATAATTGTACAGGACATTTAGATAAAACCTGGTTTCCAAGGCTATCTAGGTATGCATTACATATGAAAAAACTCTAGTTTCTGAAAAGTGAGAAATATCTGTAGTTATTCTCATAACATTTTATTTGATTTTATACTAAATTCTATGTTCTATACTGTAATGATGTGTCTATACTCTACACATAAACCAGTATCTATCTATCTACCATCTATCTATCCATCTATATGCAGCTATCACTTTAAAGAAAAATTAAGGCATTATTCATGAACAAATTTAATTTGCTTTAAAACAATAATATTAATGATATTTTCATCCGATAATATTAACTTTCATGTATTATTTTCCAAGAGGTAAAGCAACTGTTGTGGAAATTAAAGACTCAGGTTTCTACAATGAGACTGAACCAATGAATAACGTTTTTGGATGGCAATTAAAGAATTCTCAGTAAAAAGGAATATTTAGATTAAATAGGATAATTTCATCATCACAGTTAAATAAAAAAAAAAAAAAAAAAAATCACTTCACAAAACAGCCAGCAGAGGTCCTCAGTCCCATAGTTTATCAATTCTATCACCGTCCTGAAAAATCTCTCCCTGTTGAATAAGGAATTGGCTCCAGAGGCTCATTTGCTTACTTCAGATAACTAATCACAATGCATCGCCTACAGGTTTAAACTAGAGATGGAAAAGAACATATTTAAATCAAAAATACATTAATTCTCATAGATTTTTTAAAAAAATACAATTAATATGTGCAACAATGTATAATGTGTTGAAAGAAATACAGATACAAAAGAATGAGGGAGTAAAAGTACAAGTTACATGTTTTAAATCAGTAGTTTTCAGAAACATTCAACAGATAAAGGTGAAGAATGTTGAGGAGAAGACAAAGCCATTATATATGGGCCTCATTTCTGATCTTTTCAGTTTTGTTCCTTTCTCAGTTTGAACTATTGTTTTACTTCTAGGAGAAAAATAAAATGAAAGGATTCATATAGGACATTCTTTAGGCAAAAATCCTAAATACTGTGTTTTTTCATTAAAATTTTAAAAAGGATTTAATAGAATCAGAAATAGAAATAACTAATGAGGTTGTTGCTATCTGAGATACTTAGAAAATATTTCTGAGTTTCCAGTCTTTCTCCTCCTGTTTCTTTTTGTCTTAACACTGAGACAGCATTGAAACTTCTCTTAAAAGGAAATACTCATTGGATGACCGCCAGAGAAACTTGAGCGCTCTCTTGATAGAGCTTACTAGTTTACTGGTGTTGCGTTAGGGTTAATTGGCAATATGTGCAAGATATAAAAAACCCAATATTTCGTCAAACAAAGAAGTAAACATTTAAGACAATGGCCAAAGCTCAATCTCTTTGGGTCTTAGCTTCCTAATCTAAGTAATACTTTGAGGTTATTGTGTTTGTGGAGGAATGTGTTAGGCAGGGCAGGCCAAGGGATATAATTTAATGACCTGACATAGATGTATATACTAGGAAGATTAACTAGACATCATCTCATGGCCAAAAGTAAATATAATGGAAATTGGATAACAAGGAAGGAAAGATTCTGAGTAAAGTTGGGATAAATAATCTCAAAGTAAAAGAAAAAGGAAGGCTCATCTAGGCAATTGTCTTCTCATTCTTTTCAATTCTTCTTGAGGTTGTTTGCCTTTTTTTCTTCCAAATATTATCTTCTGTCTCTCTTTCTCTTTGGTGGTGGCAGGCTGCCTTGAAACTTAGAGAGTCTTTAGAATTCAAACACAGACAAACCAATAATGGGAATGTGGGAGACATTCTTGGCCTTTCTCAAAGGTAGATCTAGGACACTCTAAACATTTATATAAAAGCTAAGCAGCTTTTTAAGGTTTTTTAAAGAAAGTGGTCAGAGAATTGGTGGGTAGCACTTAATTAAATTCATGATAGCTTCTAGAGCAAGTGAACATCTTTGGAAAAGGACTTGTTTATCTTACTTCCCTTTGTACCTTACCCAGCAAGAATGAACTGACTGAGAAAGACCTATAATAGTGGAGATAAAGAATAACCAAAAGGAACTCTGTTGTTATCTATAATCTGCTTGCTTGAGTGTGCCTATTTTCTTTCTAAAAAACAGGCTTTCAGATATTCTCAGTGCTAAATGATATGAGTAACTAATTTTCACTTACAGAAAGATATAATATGCACAGGTATGCATGAATGTCTTCAGGGCTAGTTATCACAGGCTTTGGTTTTACATAAAGATGTTTGGGGTATATGCAGTGTTTTATTAATTCTAAAGTTGCATGTTCACAGCACAGTATCTTTCCAGTGTATTAAATATGTTTTTCAGGTATATCTAATTTATTAATTTATGTCTTTTTTGGTCATAAAGCTCTGTATTTGCTACTATTTATTTGAGGCATTCTATTATGCCCAAGATTTCAATGAACATTATTTAGACCTCTGGATAGTAATAAATGTGTCTAAGTATATTTGTTGCCAAAGTGAAAACTATAATAGGATAAAATTATTATATAACATATTGCAAACAAACACATTTGTTTTATATGCAAATTAGATCTTATTATATACTATATAACCATATTATAAAACACTTAAAATAACATTTCATTAGATTTGGAAGTGCTGCTGCATTATTTTGCAGTTATCCTCATGTGTATTCTTAAATTCTCTCCATATAGGAGATAAATCTAGAAATTTAATGATTTACACTGGGGGATTACACTTTTTTCTAGTCTGGTTTGGTGTTTTTCTGTGGCTTGGTAAAGTTGAAGGGGTTGGATTTTACTGTCCTCATTGCCCTCTCTTTAAGCAAAAATATGGATTAAACAAATTTTATCCTTTACTTGCTAAGTAAACTTAAGTAATATAGTTCAGACTACCCAGTTATAGATCAAATCTGAGGCATTCATTGCTCAAGAGTCATGGATGCTCCTTCTTTTCTTCTGTATTTCTTAATTAGAGGGGTTTCTAATCTAACATGGCATCTACTATTTTTCATTAATGTAAAAGAGATGCCAGGGGGAGCTGACCAGTGTCCCTAAAGACTGCCATTGAAAACACACTAAACATTGGCCAGAGTGTGGCAGGAGCCACTTGTATCTCCTTCCTTACACATCTAAATGTTGCAAGACATGCTCAATAACTGAATATTAGTTGTAAGAATACTGAGAGATGGGATTAGAAGAGTTATTTTCTTTTAGTCCTTAAAAATATATCCATGGACTACGGCCATTTGTTTTCATATATTTCAGTCATTTTGTCCTCAATTTACTCCTGTTTAGTTCCTAGGTTATGAGTTACTCATAATGCCCCAATTTTTCTATTATTAGATTTTAGTCTTGCACATTGAATATTTCAGTCATGACCACTTCTTTTTTATAGAGAAACTGCCAGGTTTCTCATGCTAAGTAATGGAGGAGAAAAGTTGAAGAGCAAAGGATATAGAGAGAAAGCTAACAGACAACTTTTTCCCCAAGGCCACCAAACTGGCAAAGAGATGGACTGGTTCCTAAGTTCCCACATTAGGGTTGGACCTTGGTGTTCCAAAGAGAATGTGATTGATGGTGTTAAGAAAACTTGATCTTCTAGTTATATTAAAAATAGAAACAAATTTTTAAAATTAAATTTGAGTTTTCAATTTTCACTTTAACATTTTATCACTGATTTCCATTGCATTAGGTGGACAAGATGCATTATTCTGAAACCAAACCAAACAGAAAACACAAAAAAACCTTACAACATTTTGATTGTGTTGAGATTTTTACACTGAGATAGAGACAAATATCTTTGGCCAGTCTCAAGTATAGATGATGATGATGATTTTATCATATTTTCCTGTTATTCTGTCAGTAATTCCACACAGGTATGTCTGTGAATAAAGAGACTGTATGGTTCTTTAGATAAAGGGACAATTTGTAAATCTTCTCCCGCTGCCAAAATTATTTTTTCCATTTGAATATTTATTATTTCTGTTTTGTGATAAAGATAAGAACGATAATCTCTTTTCAATGCCATACTAACTTTATTAGGATGGAAAAAGGGTTAAATCAAAGAAGACATTTGTTAAATAAACACCAAATTCGACATGGCATAGGAAATGAGCTGCTGGTGGGTATGTCTAGCTCATTGCTTCTGTTTTTATTCAGACCTTGTTCCTAATACATGCCAAATAATGACAGTTAAGACTAGATCTCCTTTCAGCATTTGTGTGTGTGTGTGTTTGGGGAAACTGTGAGGAGGTTGGTCTATGTATTTTATGGTGTTGGCTGTGATACAAAGAAAAACTTGAGAAAAGCAAGGTTCTAGTAGTGGTAAAAGATGGGAAGCTCATGTATTATCAATCCATATATTTGTCCCTCTCCATAGTTTTGCTCTTCCACCTTTACCTAAAATAAATGAGGAATTACCTGAGGCAGAATATTGATGGATCTGTTTTTTAAATTGATTATTTTTCAATGTTAAGGCTTAAAGAATAATTAGGGTTTACGAGGGGCTCACGGAAAAGACTTATTTGTTTATAAGCTTTTTGTTAAGCTTCCCTATTCTTTGCATTTTTGAAAATGCAAGTATAGATATTTCCTCCACAGTTAATTTTTCTTGTCATTTAAATGTTGTCATTATTAATATACAAAAATATTTTATGTGGAATTTCATTGATTATGTATTTACATTAATTTGAATACAGGCTTAACAGATATGTACGTTTATATTTTCAAAGAAAAAAATTACTAAGAAATTAACAGTAAGTGTAATTTCGGTGGTGTATCTACCTAATTAGATAAATGAATTGTTTTCAGTCAGCTTAGAAACACTCCAAATGTAATATAGTGTAATTGCTATTTATAAATACATAAATTCAATTTCAGGTTCTTCAATAATTTAATTAAAAATTATTTCTGTATATTCACTATAGCAGGACTTTAATGTTGTGTAACTCCGTTAATGCATACAACTGGAATAATAATGCTGTACATCTGAATTTTGTTATATTTATAATAAGATGCATATTAATGGCAATTTTTTATTAGATACTTTTTTTACAGTTAATACAACTTGATAAAGTTTTACAGCATTAGTTTTTGCAAAGGACAGTAAAGGACAAAGAAGAAGTTTAAAACAGTTAAGAGACAAATTTATTGTTTCAGAAGCTTCTTAGAGTTAGATTACTTTGAAGTTACTGCTTCATGCTGTAGTATAATTTTGGCAAAAGTTTTTTAAAAACCTAGATATTATGATATTGACTATGTAAGCATTCTAAAGTAATTATTGGAAGTATGTGTACTTTAATTACTTTTAATAGAAAACACTGTAAAGTAAAAAATAGTATCAACAGTGTAGTAATACAAAAATGGTAAAATAGTACAAAAAAGCATTAATTTACCTTGTGGCTTTAGTTGAGTTACTAGGCATCTCTGAGTCTCAATTTCCTAATTTGGACTGAATGATCTGTAGGATTTAAAATTCGAAAATGACCTATATCTATAATATTGCTACCACACAACTTCAAAGAACTTCAGTATCATGCAATGTTGATGTAATCATGTATTTACTTAAAGCAACAAGGCTTTTAGAATACGAGTTTATACATAAGGTTAGTTTATTAGATCAAAGCGTTTCATTTTGAGGAAACTACCAAGCTTGCATGATTATTATCATTCAAGGCAAAGCTACTTTATTCCCTGGCAGATGAAATGTTATCTGGAATTTTCATTTTGTTGTTGGCATTCACATTTTAGGGATATCTAAGGAAACCAAACTGGTTTTTACTATTATTGATCATAGTTGGTATTGATGGTACCAAAAAGCGTAATCAGTTGTTTGGAGTGAGATGTTCAGTACTTTCCTTTCTACATGTAACCCTTTAAAAACCTTGCTTGGAAGAGAAGTTTATTTTTCATACAGGAGCTGGTGATCCTTTTGAAGTGGAATTAGATTCTTGTTCTCATGGCAACACAAGATTCCACACTCCTGCTTTTCTCAATGTATATTTTTCTGAGTCAGGGTGTTTATAAGTGTTTTATTCATTGATGATAGTGCGTGGTTATTGGCATCGAGTAAATAGATCAGCCAGATGACATCTGTGGTTCCTGTCAACTTTGAATTTCTAAGATATTGGACATTCCAATAGAAGTGATTGTAGTGTCTCTTTTAGGATGGAGTTGGGATACTAACTTTTACTTTCTTAAATACATTAATCAGTCTATATAACGCAAATGGCTATAACAAGCAACATCCATACACACAGTGGCTTAGCACAGCAAATGGTTTTTTGTCTTGATTATATCAAGTGGTTGACAGGGCATAGCTGTACCAGAGGGTGACTTGTCTCTGTTGACCCTCAGAGGCTACTAGGAGTCTTCCACTGGATCTCTTTCATCTGCCTGTCTAAGAAGCCAAGAACGAAAGCATGCAGAATCACACAGGTTGTTTATGGCTAGTTCTGGAAGTTGCACTCATCAATTCTGTACACATTGCAGGACCCAATCACGTAGCCCTAACTAACTTCAAAGGAAGCAGGGATATGTAGTCTTCTTGAGGGCTAGAAAGAGAAAATGGAATTGGCAAACAGTCTGTTTCTGCCATGGTGCCTTTTGTTTACAAATGTTCTATGTGTAATTGGTATATCTTTGGGGAAATTAGATCTCTCTATTTAAAATTCACTTTGAATGATGAACAGGTGGTAGCTGATGTATTAATTTAAATTTATCCTTGTTGCCTTTTCATAAAAGACTTGTTCGTTATTTCTTTCCATACAATTTAGGGTATTCTGACTTTAACCATTAAGTTTTTATTTTTTATATTTATTGCTACCTTAGGATCTTACCTTAATTATTAAGCTTTTGGTTCTGTTAAAGAGAACTTCATAACTTACAAAATAATAATCATAACAGGACTTTAAAAATTCCTCAGAGGCAAGATGAACTTCATTTGAAGTAATTGAAAGTCAATTATTTTGTTTTAAAATTCACTTTTGGTTTAATTACCTGCTATTACAAGAAAAGTTTCTTAATAATCTTTTTGCTGTTCCTTACATCTGCAATAAGTATATAGCCATGTGTGACCAATTAAAGATGTTCATAAATACTTTGACACTTCTCCATTGATAAGTGGAGGCTATAGTCCCTCCTTTGAATCTGGGTGACCTCTGTGGCTGCTTTGAAAATAGAATAAGGCAGAGATGATGCAGTGCAAGTATTCAGGTTTATATCTTAAGGTAATGGCAGATTTTACTCTTGTCTTTTGGAATTGATGCTCTTGGAATGAAGCCACCATAATGTAGGGCTTAAAGCCCCATGGGAGCCATGTGTGGGAGGCTTGGATAACAGCTCCAGTGAATGCCCCATCCTGCAGCCAGTATCAATTGTCAGCCATGTGAGTGAGCCATCTTGGATGTTAGTCCAACAGAGCCTTCAGAGGATTCATTCAGCCCCAGGTTCTTTCTGAATGCAATCAGTCAGAGATTCCAAAAAACTATCTGGCTGTTTAGGTCAAGGTAGAAATGTGAGAGATCATAATAATAGTTTATGTCACAATAAAAACCTAGAACACTGTATTTTTCTTTATTAAGATCTTATTCCTAAAAGTCTTCTAACACCATCATAACAAATTTTTTTTTTAACCAACCTTTGAATGTGGTTGAATAATTATGGGATTTAGAGAAATGAATATGAATCACATCTCTTCTTTTTATTTATGTATGTATCAATCTACGTGTCTATCTACCTATCTATATCTACCTATCTGTTTGTATTCGTTGCAACCTAGCTGCCAGCTGAGACAAGTTTGTGGATTAATATTTGAGTCTGAGTGACATTGCCAAGGACTGGGTTCAATGAGACATATGTTTCAAGGTTGCCAGCAGGCAATATTCTTATAATTTTCTGGGTCATTGCCATAAACTAGAATTCTAAGACCATAATCATTTGGTCTAAGGAAGCATCAGACTCAACAGTTTGTCCTGGGTGGCAATGTCAAAGTATGGTATAGCTGGTGGGCAAACTTGGTCACCAGAGAAAACTGCACATGTGAAGTTGTTCAAGAAACAGGGGATTCAAACATTGTTGGGTAAATGATGTGAATTCAGGCAGGTCAGGCTATGCGTGGATTATAATGAGCTGTATCCTTATATTCTATTATTTGGAAGATCCAGAAAGGATCATATTACCTTCCTTCATCTAGAGGTCTGTATCCTAAAATGATACCACTACAGATTCAGTTTTTTTTGTCTCCAGAACATCTATTAAAGTACGAATATTCTCTTGGAGGCTAGTACTTGGAATAAACTTACTCAGGTATTAGAGATTTTCATATATATTGTTTTTTTTCTAAGAAGAGAGGAGCCTTTAAAGAGAACTGGTGTTATTCTTGGGAAGATGCTGAATGTTGAAATAGGGAAAAAAGAGAGATGTCATATATTGCATACTTTATAATTTCATCTGAGCTAATGCCAAATGCACTATTTAAGAATTATAAATGCATTTATAATTCTGTTTGCTGCATTCTGCTGTTATCCTTTGAAATCATATGAGCTTTGAGGCAGGCCCATATGTTTTATAAAGTAGTAATATAGTAAATCAATAACATTTATTAAAACTCATTAACTGATAAACATTCCTTTTACCAGTCCTCTTCCAGGGCATATGTAAAATGTTGGAAACTGACAATGTGAATTCTGAACAGAACATGATAGTGCTTTCTTCAACAGGCATAGGCTTAAAATTAGAAGCCTTTTGGTAGTTCCCTAATGTGTTATGTATAAATGGAATAATAATCTAAGACATCAGCTTCTACAGATAATACAGCTAAAGTAAATTGATTGGCAGGTGATTTTTTTGCTCCTAATTTCCTTCTATTGTTCTCTCTCTCTCTCTCTCTCTCTCTCTCCTCTCTCTGTCTCTCTCTGTCTCTCTCTCTCTCTCTCTCTCTCTCTCTCTCTCTCTCTCTCAGCATATGGTCACAAAACTAGAGACTACAGGCCGGGCGCGGTGGCTCACGCCTGTAATCCTAGCACTTTGGGAGGCCGAGGAGGCCGGATCATGAGGTCAGGAGATCGAGACCATCCTGGCTAACACAGGTGAAACCCCGTCTCTACTAAAAATATAAAAAATTAGCAGGGCGTGGTGGCGGGCACTTGTAATCCCAGCTACTCGGGAGGCTGAGGCAGGAGAACGGCGGGAACCTGGGAGGTGGAGCTTGCAGTGAGCTGAGATCGCGCCGCTGCGCTTTAGCCTAGTCGACAGAGCGAGACTCCATCTCAAAAACAAAACAAAACAAAACAAAACAAACAAACAAAAAATTAGAAACTACATTTCTCAGGACTCTTGGTCAAGGGTGCTGGTGCTCACAAACTAAGTTATCACCAGTGGAATGGAAATAGAAGTGATTTGGACAATTTTTGCCTTATTTTCTTAAAAATAAAAAGTACCCTGGGTTTCCTGTATTTTTTTCCTTCTTGTAAATAGAACATAATGTGCTTGTGACCCAGCTTCAACCATGCAGATGAAAATAATACCTTAGGAGAAGTGGTAAAGCAATAAGGTGAAAGGTACCTATGAGCCTGAAGGACCTTGTGGATCAAGGCCACTTCAGCAACCTTGAACACTCACCTTGGGATCATTATATGAAAGATAAGTAAATTATATCTTATATAGGCCAGTAGCTTTTCTCACTTTTTAAAAGTAGCTTAGCCTTTATTGTAACTATTATGCTTCACCTTTTATGATTAAGATAAATATTCTCTTCTATGAAAGAGTTCAGCAGATAGCCTCATGTATGTGATAGTTAATTGCCTTAATAACTTGATGATGTTTAAAAAATTCTGAAAATGATGCAGTGGGTTGAATACTGTCATAAATGTAATCATAAAATATTATGTAAGTGACCCAATGAACATATATATGTAACTTAGACAGTAAGCCCAATGGGAAGGCATCAAATTATTTCCTGTCAAAATATTCCCTATTTTTGTTGTCCATATTTCTTTTAAACTTAGACCTCTATTGCTACTTGGTGAGTATCTTTTTCATTCACTTACTGTATCCTTACTTTGTTGTAGGGACTAGAGAAATCAAAGAAGCATTGGCTCTGATTGGAAGGAGCTCATGTTCTTGTCTGTTTTGATGAACATGGTCTCCCAGAACTCAGAACAGTGACTATCATGTGAAGTACTTGGTGAATATTTGAAGATTAAATGAATATAGTTAATGGGAAAAGATATATACAAAAAGTTTAATAATATGAAGAACTATTGGAGTGAGAAATGGCCATTAAAACAAGAGCTATGGAGTTTAGAATAGTGAGAGTCAACATTAGTGTGCAAGTGCTGAAGTATGTGTGCAATTTAGCTGGAGAGGGTTTGTATTGGTTCCTGGGCACAATGACAAACAGTATGCACAAAGATAAAGGCAGTATAGATCAGCTCTGTCCACTAGAACTTACTGTGATGATGGGAGTGTTCATATTTGTACTGTCTAGTATGGTACCAACTAGCCACATGTGGCAATTGAGCACTTGAAATGAAGCAAATATGACAGAGGAACTGACATTTAAATTTTATGTAATTTTAGTTAATTAAAATTTAAATAGCCACATGTGGCTAATGGCTATCTGTCATACTGGAAACACAGGAACAGATAATTCAAGTAGTAAAAATGTATACACAAAGATTTAGATATGAATGATCCAGGTAAGTTTTGAGGCTAGTGAGCTAACTCAGGTGCTGGAAGTTGTTTGGGAGTACTGAACTCAGTACTAATCTAAAGGAAGGCTGCGGAAAGATGTCTTCAAGCCTCATTCAGGAACTGCCAAGTTTGCATTGGCTTTTCCATGGTACTATTTCAGTTGTACACACACACACACACACCACACACACACACACACACACACACACACAGACAGCCTTGAAATGAGAACTATATTATTGAAAGATATTGAGAAAACTAAAAAGGTCAGTCAAGATTTTTTAATCTGTAGCCCATATTTTCTTCTTTTTTTAGTTTGTTGCTAGCTTAAAAAATATAGTTCTGAGATTGTGTGTGTCAAGACATCTAGATTCCAATTACAAGAGTTCTCATCAAATTACTTATATCATGGAAAGCCATGACATGCTAGCCTGCAGTCTTTTTAGTCTGATTATTTTCCAGGAAATTGTTATGTGTAAAGATAAAATTTAAAATTTTTTCACTAATTCTAGTATAATTTATTTGAAAGTTACACATTATTTGTATCAATTTTTCCAAGGAGATATCTTTTATCTTTAATAATAAACACTGGTAGTTAATACTTAGTGAACACAATTCTGAAATACAGTATGCTAAATTTTGTACATATATATGAGAAAGAGAGAATTGAATGAGAAGGGAATACGGAGATTGAGGAACAGAAGATGAGGAAAAAGCAGGACAGGGGATACATTACCGACTTGTTTAATAGCATATTTAGCTTTATTGAATATTCGAGTTCATTCTCTCTATTCTCTGGATGCATGCTTCTGATATGGAACAGTGGCAGGATTTCTCTAAACTGAGAAGTATCAGAATGTGATAAATCTCTCTTCTAGCTGTCATGGTGTATTGCATGGTGTAAGTGATGTGCAGTCTCTGTGAGATGGGAAAATAGAAGTGGATAGGAAAATAGAGAGAATATTTTTTCTTCTAGATATTGAGGTCATTTTATGAGATGTAAAGACAGAAATGTTTCTGGGAGGCATCCTGCTCATTCCCGCAAAGCTTTTATCGATCTACTGTAAAAAAGCCAATTTCTACTTCTGTATGTGTGGAACTCCTATTGAGGACAAAAGTAAAGGACACACCTGGATCCAAAGGGGAATGTTTTAGCTTGACTTTTCTAAAATAAATTCCAGCAGGAAAAAAGTTAACATGAAATATTAAGCCCAGAAGATTCATTCCACACACAGTGATAGCTCTATAATGTTTCTTTCCTCTGCAGGAAACTCGATCCACTCTATATTTGTTTTAAATTGCTCTGTCTATCGGTCTCACTTCCAAAGATTACCTTTATTCACCTGCACAGCCATTTAAGAGAAAAGGTAGAGCGGAAAGGGACTAACACGAAAGCTGCTGGAAACTTGAATGTTTAATTAGCAGCCTTTTGTTTTTACTACTGGGTATTAACAGTTGAGTGGTGTGGGGCAAGTTACATTAGACACTTTGATATTCAGAATTAGCAGTTCTAGATTGGGCATAATGAACCCAGTAAATTTTTGGTGAAAGAATTCAGTATGAATTTTTGTGTTGCATGTTTTAAATAGAAAATATACATGATTTAAGGAAGGCCTCCAGACTAGCTTCTACGCCCCTCTATTTGTAATCTTCTTTTCACTTATATAGAACAGTTATTGGGTCCTTAGTGTGTTAAAGATATTCTGCTAGTCCCATTGTGAAGAAACGTTTTGCAATTGGAATAAAATTACTTTCCTTAGAAAATCATTAATAGATTTTTTTGCTTATTGAGTAATTTCATTTTTCAATGAAATACATGTTTGAATATTTCACTGATTTTCTACATAGATTTTTTTTTTACCTTCCATCATGCTGGAACACTTGCATCTCTTTAGGATATAAATAATTTATTCCTATGGCTCCAAAGGTCTTAATAATGAATTCATTAGCAAACAGTGCATCTCTGACTTATGACGTCATTATAAGAAAGACCATATGCAAGCTAAAACTATAAGATACCATATTTAAAAGATACCTTACAGTCTAGTATTCATTGTTGATTTTTGTCTAGATTAACCATTTAATTGTGGCTGCAAAATAGTAAATTTTTTCTTACTAAAATTTGTTGTAAGCAAATCTTAAACTTGTAGAAAAGTTGGAAGTACAGTCCAGTACAGAAAACTGTTGTTTTTCCTGTACTTTTGAAAGTTTGCTAATGTTGTGATGCCCAACCCTTCCCTAATATGTTAGTGTGCATTTCCTACAAACAAGGTTATTCTCCTGTTCAACAAGAACTCAGACATTCAAGTTAGCAAATTAATATAAACATATTGCTATGATCTAGTCTCAGATTCCACTCGAGTTTTGCCAAATATCTCAATGTTATCCTTCATATCAAAAAGATCCAGTTGAAAATTATGCATCATCTTTAGTTGATATGCTTCTTTAATCTCTTTTGATCTGGAACAGTTCCTCAGTCCTTCATTGCCTCTAATGCCTTTGGCTCTTTTGAAGATTATGGGCCACTTATTTTGTAGTATGTCTTTCAACTAGTATTCGGCTGTATTTCCTGATGATTAGATTTAGGTTATGCATCTTTGGCAGAAATATCACAAAAGTGATGCTGTTCGCTTGTTGCATCTTATCAGGTAGCTCATGATTTTGATTTGTACCATTACTGATGATGTTCACTTTCATAATTTGATTAAGGCAATATCTGTCAGACTTTGCCACTGTGAAGTTACTCTTTCCTCCTTTGGGATTACTTAATATTTTGTGAAGAGATAGTCTGAAACTATGTGAATATACAACTCTTCAAAAAATTTTCAATGTATTAATTTATAGCAGTATGACTCATTCTATTTTATTTGATGAATTATAATTCGTTACTGTCATTTTTTTATTTTGATGCTCAAGTTGATGTAGTCTGAGTCCCTTGAAAGTTGGCTCCTGTGTCTTTTTGACATGTCTCCTTTATATCTTTATACCTATTTTCTGATACAAGGAGATAATCCAGGCATATCTTGAGCTTTCATTTGCCAAGCCCTGGAATCAGCCATTTCTCCAAGAAGCCCTAGTTCCTTTTTGTGGAGATTAGTACCTAAATATCAAGATCTGAACATGTGGTGTGCTCATTGCCATTGGTATGTCACTGCTCCCAGGCCCTCTTAGTGGACAGAGCTACATATACACATACATATACATAGATGAGCGGTCTTCAAAAAGTTTATGAGAAATGCATATTATGAGAAAGTTATTCAAGGAGTTTAAAATTCTTTTGCACCCAAAATAAACTCATATGAACTTGATATAACTTGTTTGAATAGGATCTAGTTTGGGGCACTAAGAAGGCTGAGATACCGGTTTGAAAATGACCCCTATCAGAGCAACATAAATTCTTCTAAAAGTGAAGCAAGAACGTATATCACATTTATGATGAATCTTGGGTGGAAGAATGGTGAAATCGCTGATGCCTTATGAAAAGTTTAGGGGGACAATGCCCCAAAGACATCAGCAGTTTATAAATGTATATAACTCACGGTAAGAAGGAATGAGATGATATTGAAGATGAAGCCCAAAGTGGCACACCATCCATATCGATTTGTGAGGAAAAAATTAATCTTGTCCATGCCCTAATTAAAGAGGACTGATAAATAACAGCAGAAACAATAACCAACACCATAGACATCTCAGTTGGTACAGTTTACACAATTCTGACTGAAAAATTAAAGTTGAGCACACTTCACACTTGATGTGTGCCAAACTGTTGCACCCAGATCAGCTGCAGACAAGAGCAGAGCTTTCAATGGAAATTTTAAACAAGTGGGATCAAGATCCTAAAGCATTTCTTTGAAGAATTGTAATAGGAAAAGGAACATGGGTTTACCAGTATGATCCTGAAGACAAAGCACAAAGCACAGTCAAATAAATGGCTACCAAGACATGAAAGTGGTTCAGTCAATGCAAAAGTGGACTGGTTAAGAGCAATGATTATGGCCACAGCTTTTTTTTTTTGGATGCTCAAGTCATGTTGGTTGTTTAGTTTCTGGAAGGCCCAAGAATGGTAATATGTGCTTATTATGAGAGTGTTTTGAGAAAGTTAGCCAAAGCTTTAGCAAAAAATGCCTGGGATAGCTTTATCAGAGAATCCTTCTCCACCACAACAATGTTTCTGCTCATTCCTCTCATCAAACAATAGCGATTTTGTAAGTTTCACTAGGAAATCATTAGGCATCCACCTCACAGTCCTGATTTGACCACATGTGACTTCTCTTAGTTTTCCAATTTCAAATAATCTTTAAAAGGCACCCATTTTTTTCTTCAGTAAATAGTGTAAAAAAGACTACATTGACATGTTCAAATTCCCAGGACATTTAGTTTTTTATGGACGGACTAAGTGGTTGGTATCATCACTTACAAGTGTCTTGAACTTGATTGAGTTTATGTGGATAAAGTTTATATTTTTATTTTAGCTTTTAATTTCATTTTCCACAAACTTGTTGAAGTCTCCACATATCTACCTACATATTTACACACATACATATGTACACGTATTTATACTTATATTTATTTCTATATCTATCTCAATATATTTATTTTATTTTATTTTTTTGAGACAGGGTCTCACTCTATCATCCATATTGGAGTGCTGTGACCCAGTCATGGCTCACGGCAGTCTTGACCCTTTGACCTCCTTGGGCTCAGGTAATCCTTCTACCTCAGCTTCCTGAGTAACTGGGACCACAGGCATGTGCCACCATTCCCTGCTAATTTTTGTTTGTTTTGTAGAGACAGGATTTCACCATATTGCCCGGTTGGTCTCAAATTCCTGAGCTCATGCAGTCTACCTGCCTCAGCCTCCCTAAGTGCTGGGATTACACGCGTGAGCCACCATGCCTGGACTATCTCAATGTATTTAAAATCACTCCAACACTTCCATTTTCATCTAACATCATTCATTTTAGTTTTTTTCTAACTTTCTTCTCCAAGAGGTATGTTTTTGGGGTATTTATTTATTTTTAATTGACATAAAAATTGTATGTTTATCATGTACAATATGTTGTTTTGAAATATGTACACATTGTAGAAAGGCTAAATTGAGACAATTAATACATTACATACTTATGTTTTTTGTGGTGAGAACACTTAATATTTACTCTTTTAGCAATTTTCAAGAATACATTAACTTTAGTCACTAAGTTATACAACTGATCTCTTGAACTTATTCCTTCCACAAAACTCCTAAAATTCTATACATCTGATAAATATTTTTAAAATTTTACTTAAAAAATCAATTCTTTTGTATGTACCAGAATTCTGTATCCAATTGTTTATGACCATTATAACCCCCTTCTTGTGCAGATACTCTCCTCTCTTCACTTGGGCCCCAACATATTACCCAGTTCGAGCACCTGCAGGGACAGTGTCTTTATCTTGCTGCAGCTCTGAAGCCCCTTGCAGGCCATCCGTTTGCAAGGACACTTTTTTCACCCTGCTTGGGTTCTGACTCCCCATGCCTTGCCACTCTTGCTGGTGAAGCTGTCCCTACAATGTTTGTGCTCCAGCTCCCCATGCTAAGTCATCCCATGGTGTGATGTCCTCTTCATTATGTTGCTCTGACATCCCCCTTTGTGAAGGTGCATTTTTCACACTGCTCAGGGTCTGACTCCTTGCAACAGACGACTCACTTGCATGGAGCCTGGATTCTGACAGATCTTATTTGGATTCTGACACCCCATAATTGGCAGCCTTACTGTATGAATATCTTTCTTATGGTAGTGGGCAGACTTTTAAGGAAGTCCTCATGATCCATGCCTCCTGGTGATCATTTCGTTGTGTGATACCCTCCCTTTGAGTGTACATGGGAACTGCGACTTGCTTCAAACTAATTTGATATGGCAAAGGTGACAGGATGTATGTGATTACATGAATATAATTGCATAATTATGTGGTATATACTATATAACATTGTAGGGCATCCTGCTTGAGTCTTCTTCCCTTCTTTGCTATGAGGAAGGGAGTAACCATGTTGGGGAAGCCTGTCTGGAAAGGAACTGTGGGAAGCCTTTAGAAGCTGATGGCGGTTTTCTCCCAACAACCAGCAAGAAATTGGTACTTTCAGTCAAACTGTCACAAATACTGAATTCTGCTAATTACTTGAGTGAGCTTGGAAATGAATCCTTCCTAAGTTAGGTGTGACCACAGCTCTAGCTGACAGCCCTGACAGCTCTGTTTTCAGCCTTATGAGACCCTAAGCAGAGGATGTGGACAACCTGTGCCTGTATTCTGATAACACAGAAACTGCGAGAGACAAATGTGTCTGGTTGGAAGTTTCTAAGCTTGTGGTAACTTGTGATGTAGCAATAGATAACTAAAACACTTACCCTGCCTAGGTCATTCCACTCTGGAGTGCCATGGGTCTCCCCTGGCCTCCAACCTGGGTGCCTACTTGCAATGCCTCACCTAATGACTTTAGGATTCAATTGTTCAGGAAGGAAAGAGAAGAGAAAAACATGAGAGGGAAGGGAAATGGAGGGGAGGTGAGAAAGAAAAGGGCAGAGGATACAAAGGTAAGAGGAAGAGCCAGAAAGATGATTTTTCTAATTTGGTCATTCGATATTTTTTACCCGAAATTTTTCCTTAGTTAAAAGTATTAACTCTACAACTTTGTTATCCAGAATACTATTTGTACAGGAAAAGAAGAAAATTTGCTTAATTGTTTTCCTTTTGTTTATCGGTCTTCAGAATAAAGAGTTGATACTCCAGCAATATACAATGGGAGCCAATCAATTTGTTCTTTTAGGAAATAGAATTATGAACTAATGGAATTTTTTAAGTATTTGAGTTTTATCTATCTCAATTTATTTCTAGTCTTTGATGGCTTTTTGCTTTCTGGCACAGTAGTATAATCTAGTCCATGGTATATATGTCCTGTCTCAGATGTGAAATTAATCAAGGATACTAGTCAGAAATAACATTTGGTAGTCACAGTCTGGGTGCTAGGGGTATTTATTGCTATGAGGTAGTCGTTGCTTCTAGGCCTTTTCAATGGACAGATTTAGGAAATGTATAAAAGTCATTTTTTAAATAGCATGAGTTTCTACTGATATTTTTCAGTTCAAATTTAGAATTTATAAGTACCTGGAACTAGTCAACTTTGAGGTTAAATCCTTTGGACTGCTAAGTCTGCTTAGGACTTCTGACACCAGTCACAAGTTCTAAGGTCCCCAGGGCCACCTTGATTTCAGGTCAGCTAGTCACAAATTCAGACTCTCCATGGACTCCCTCAGGTTCGATAATTTGCTAGAATGATTTGCAGAACTCAGAAAAGTGCTGTACCTATGATTACAGTTTTATTAGAGCAAAAGGTACAAATCAGAACCAGACAAAGGAAGAGACACATAGGGAGAAATCTGGGACTGGAAGGGTTCCAAATGTGAAGTTTCTGTGTCCTCAGTGACATGTTACTGTCCCAGCATCAATATGTGGCAATGTATACATGCAGTGTTGCCAGCCCTGAGAGCTCATATGAACTTTAGTGTCCAGAGATTTTATTGGGATTTTATTATGTAGGCATGACTGGTTGAATTGTCACCAACCCAGTTGAACTCAACGTCTAGCTCCCTTCCCTCCCTGGAGGTCAAGTGGATATTATATGGCATAGAACCCCAACCCAAAGTACATGGTGTTTCTGGTATGACCAGCCCACATTTTGAGTCCTCTCATTAATCTATCTAGAGGCCCTCCATGAGTCACATAGTTAGCGTAAACCATCATGTGTGATCTGAGGGACCCACCATGAATAGCTAAGACACTCCCATCATTTGGGAATTCCCAAGGGTTTATTGGTTACCTCCTAGAAGTTGGGGCAAAGTCCAGATCTTTAGACAAACCTAATTCTTCAGTACAACAAGATTTTTACTTAACATTTTTGCTTTATAATCATGTCCTTTTATGCTTTAACGATAGGCTCGGGTTCAGGGCTAAAATTATCCCTTGTGCAAGGAACTAAGGAGGTAGAAAATAAAAGAAGGCCAGTGATGAAATGTTAAAACAAAAAAGAGCGGGGCCACAAATGAATGCCATACTGTATGGTAAAATGCACAAGTGCTTGATTAACATGAATGAGAATGACCATATACAGTTTAATGGAAAAGGTAGATTAGGGTAAGCTGAACTATTGTAACAAATGGAACCCCAGATACAGTGGTTCAATGTATTAGAAGTTTATTTCTTGCTTATGTAATAGTCCAAGGGCTTCTTGGTTGGCAGGGGATTCTGTTCCATACAGTCATCAAGAATTTTAGCTTGTGGCAGAAGTTCCAGCTTTAGCACATAGCTTCCAAAGTTGATCTGGGTATCAACATCTCCATCTTCTGGTAGTAGGAAAGAGCATGAAGCTGTGAGTGCAGTGCTTTTTATGAGTTATGCATGGGAGTGGCTAATGCTACTTTCACTCACATTCCATTGGCTAATACTCATTCTTAAGGACCCAACTCACATTATGGGGGACAAAGAAATGTGGAATAACTATATTCCCAGCAGAAAAGTTAACAATTAATTTGGTGGTCCATTGGTAGTATCTGTCACACAGAGCTTGAACTGTGTGTGAAGGGGTAATATGATTTGGGGGAAAAGTAGCTATGAGGAAGCTGGAGATACAGAGAGCAAGGAAGACATCAAGAGTTATGTCAAATAGTTGTGAAAAAATATGTTGTCTGAAAGGGCTGGTGATGTGAGTCAATAGATTGTTCCTTGATTCATATGGCTTTATAAGTATTATTATTATTATTTACAAATTAGTTTCTCCAACTAGACTATAACCTTCTAGCACAATATCTGACATATAGTGGATCTTCAATTAATGTTTATAAAATTAGAATGCTAATTTGGATTACTTAAACACTTAGTTTGAATCAGAATAATGTTTCTATTGAGATATAATTTATCTGTCATTTTCAGGACACACAATTTATAAAAGAGATCTAATTAACCACTCTAATGCATGCATTCATTTTTTTAAGCAGAGGCATTAGGCATATTTCAAAGTTATATTACTTTGAGCTTATATTATAACTAGTAGTTATCTTTTTGTAGTGTTTTTTTTTTGCTCCTCAGTTTATGTGCATTGAATTCATACCTTTATGAGAGAGGCTAAAATTATTTGCATATTATAGAGAGATTGAAATAAATTTTATTTATTGCAAACACAGGTACTATATTTATAGTGAAGGAAGATACCTTTAAAATGGTTAGATTACAAATGAAACTACTTAAAAGAGAAAAAAATGTGGAAAAGATAAGAGATGGTAAATGATTATGGAAATATGTGAGATAAAAATCTTATTCTTTTTATTATCTTTTTATCTAGCTAGAAGATGAAAAATTATTCTGTACGAAAGTACTTAGATTATTTTATTTACCACCATTTTATGTTTACTGATATGAGTTTTTTCTTATCTGTGCTTAGTGTACATAATTTAGTAAGAAGGCATAACAGCACTAATAATTTGTTTTTTTTGTTGTTGTTTATTTATTTATTTATTTTTATTGTACTTTAAGTTTTAGGGTACAGGTACACAACGTGCAGGTTAGTTACATATGTATACATGTGCCATGTAGGTGTGCTGCTCCCCGTAACTCATCATTTAACATTAGGTATATCTCCAAATGCTATCCCTCCCCGCTCCCCCCACCCACAACAGGCCCAGTACACAGCCTAGCTTACTTCTTAAGAATCTAAAAGTGTATAGGAGATGATATTGCTAGGAGAGGAATGACTGAAACAAATTTTGTGTGTTGTTTGGTTTGTGGATCTGATTGAATTCATATATGAATGGGGAATTTTATTTGGCAGACATACACAAGGTTAAAAACTTTGAGTCTCCAAATCCCTCTGAATTTCTTTTTTTTAAAATTTTATTATTATTATACTTTAAGTTTTAGGGTACATGTGCACAACGTGCAGGTTTGTTGAATATGTATACATGTGCCATGTTGGTGTGCTGCACCCATTAACTCATCATTTAGCATTAGGTATATCTCCTAATGCTATCCCTTCCCCCTCCCGCCACCCCACAACAGGCCCCGGTGGGTGATATTCCCCTTCCTGTGTCCATGTGTTCTCATTGTTCAATTCCTACCTATGAGTGAGAACATGTGGTGTTTGGTTTTTTGTCCTTGCGACAGTTTGCTGAGAATGATGGTTTCCAGCTTCATCCATGTCCCTACAAAGGACATGAACTCATCATTTTTTATGGCTGCATAGTATTCCATGGTGTATATATTTGCCATATTTTCTTAATCCAGTCTATCGTTGTTGGACATTTGGGTTGGTTCCAAGTCTTTGCTATTGTGAATAGTGCCGCTGTAAACATACGTGTGCATGTGTCTTTATAGCAGCATGATTTACAAGCCTTTGGGTATATACCCAGTAATGGGATGGCTGGGTCAGCAGGATCTCCCTCTTATCTGAAAGAACCAGGCTTACCCTGCAAAAAGCTTCTTGATGACAGTATTTGTTCCCTCACAAGGAGATTCTCAATAACAGGACTTCCTCTCGCCAAAGCTGAATTGACAAATGCTACTGTTATGTATGTAACAGTGATCCCTTTTTCAGAGGCAGGGTTAAGCAGTCTCTCTAAGCCCAGTCACTGTACAGTTCTTTGCAAACTCTCTGTCTCATTGTCTAAACAGGAGTAATGCTTGGAGGGGCTACAAATGCCTGGGCCCCAAATAGCAACCTCCATGTAAATATCATACAATTTTTCTCCTATTGGTAATTGGTAGTGGTATTGGTGGGTTGGAGTTAGAGGGGGATATTGACTTGTGTTAGTGGCACAAGTTTGTGAGGCCAAACAACTTAAGCTTGAAAGTTTGTTAGCTTTTAGATTAAAAAGAAAACTTCTTTTTAATTTAAATTTTTAAGTTTTGTAGGTACATAGTAGGTGTATATATTTAAAGAAAACTTTTGATGTCAACAGTGAATTGCACTTTTTAGCCCAGTACTCTACAAACCCAGACAATTTTGTCAAGCTTTATTGACTTCCCTTAACAAGTTCTCTCATTTTTCTGGTTGTATAATTTTGTTAGAGTTTATAACATTTAATCATATTTCATAGCCCCGAAAGTTGTAATTTTGAAAATTCATCTAACAATTTCCAGTGGTTCTTCAGACTTTATATTTTTTTGGCACAAAAGTGGACTTGGGCTAATTCCCTTGATAGCTACCCTTTAACATACATAGACTTTAAATGCCTGACTACTTTTAATGGTAAAATCCTGGAGGTATTAAAGGATAAATTGTGCTTATAGGTCTGGTCAGAGACCAATATTGTGCGTACCAACAGAAGATTGCATCTCTTAGAAACTGTATATGTCTTAATCGTATTTTACCAGGGACTCTTCTCTTGTAGCTCATATTTCAGGGAGTTGTACAAGTCATTGATATCTAACTTTAACATATTGTTTTGGACTAAGTTAATGCCAGGTAGAATATTGGTATAGGACCAAATCAAGGATCTACAACAGTGGATGAACAATGCATATCTTACTACAAATGTCCTGATAATAACCATAAGACCCTGCAGTTCCCTGGAGTCATGTGTGGTTTTCCACAGAGACACTGTGTCTTATCCTTTTAGCCTGAAATAGCCTCCCCACTTTCCTCCTTCATTTTGCAGATTCCATCCTATGGAATGCATTCCCCAATGGTTGTAGTCTACAGTAGGTGTTCATCCAATACAACCTCACCGTGAACATCTACTATCTATTTTGTAGTCGACCATTTACCCCACAAAATTATATGCTCCTTTAGAGAGGAAACTGTGCTTATTTATATTTGTGTTTCCTGAGTTAATCACTATGGATATGGTCTGTGTTGACTGTGAGACCTGGGTTCAAGTTCCAACTTTGCTATTCATAAAATGCCTGAGCCAGAAGGGATCACTTTCAATTTTTGAGCTCCAGTTTCTTCATTTGCAAAATGGAAAAATTTGTATTAACTAATACAAGTATTTTGAGAATGAGATTACGTACTATATGCAAAGCACTTAGCACAAAACCTGGAGTATACTACATGCTCAATAATTGTTATAGAGTATTCACAGCAAATGTAGAATAAATCTTTCAGCTTCCATATATAACTATTGAACTTGCATACTTAGCAAAAGTGGAACCGTGTAATTATCTTGGATCATTGACACACAGAAAAAAAATGTTAATCATGTAGCAAGAAACAAAGGCAACAAGTAATACCCGACAATTAGTTTTGGTTGCCATGCTACTGCAAATATTACACATTCACATATCACATTTGAGTAAGTTAAAATATTGATATAGCAATTGCTTTCAAACTACTGAAATTGAAGATTATTATAATAATTATCCTGGCATGATTAATAAGGATATCACCGAAAAAATAAAGTCCAAACTCAGTTTTATGGCACAAGGCATTTTTTATGCTCTTTCTTCTGTCTTCCTCTGTTAAACTAGCTCTTTGTATGCTCCATTCCACTGTTTTTGGCTCCTGTCGTATACAGTTTTATTGCAAACACCCTCATCTAATAGTTTCTAGTCCTTCCAATATACATAGCAAACACTCCTCTTTCAAGATCCAGATCAAAAGTTATTTCTGCTGATAAAAAAATTTTCTGATGATAATCTAGTATATAACTCACCGTTTTATTTTTTGTGTTCCCACCATACCCTATAGATTTTCTGGCACATTTCTTCACATGGATATTGTTTCCCATTAGACTGTAAACTATAAGAAAGCAGACCCTGGTAGACAGCAGGTGCTCACTATATGTTTGTTAAGCAAAGGTACAAATCATATCATATTCTAAACATATTTAAGAAACAGATAAGTAACTGTAATGCTTATATTTTGACTTCACTTGTTCTCCCAAGTACACTAATAAGCAATTATCTATTTATTACATTTTCAGAAGAGTCTTTAAGTTTCTAAATGTGTATTTTGATATATAAGTCAGTGTACTGAATTTAAATGACCTGGGAACATAATCTTTAAAGAAATCACAGGAATGTGCTTATAACATTTAGGGGCCTTTTATTTTAATGGAGACCTCATTCTCTCTTTTAAACACGATACATTATCCAGATGACTAAAGTAATAAAATATGAGGAGAGTGAAAATGAAAACAGAATTTCTACGCAAAGTGAACTGGGTAGTATCTAATTTGTATATGAAATCAGCTGATATAATTTGGCCAATATAAACACACTAAATTAATATTTAGGACAGTAGTTCAAGTCAAATGAGACCAATAGTATGAGTGAATTTTTCTGAGGTCAAATTTAAATGAATACTGGCCTGGCGTGGTGGCTCACACCTGTAATTCCAGCAGTTTAGGAGGCCTAGGTGAGTGGATCACTTGAGGTCAGGAGTTCGAGACCAGCCTGGCCAACATGGTGAACCCCCATCTCTACTAAAAATACAAAAAATTTGCCCAGCGTGGTGGCAGGTGCCTGGAATCCCAGCTACTCAGGAGGCTGAAGCAGGAGAATTGCTTGATACTGGGAGGTGGAGGTTGCAGTGAGCTGAGATCATGCCACTGCACTCCAGCCTGGGAGGTGCAGGCACCTCCTCATTCTCCTGACCTGTCTCATTGGTACCGTCTGCCTTGATTGTATGAGGTTACATGGATAAGTTCTTTAGTGGTGATTTCTGAGATTTTAGTGCACCAGTCACCCAAGCAGTGTACACTGTCCCCAGTATGTATGTCACTTTTTGGGTACGGGTGCTTTTTGTACCTTGACTGTATGAGGAAGCTGAGTTGAAACACTCACGTAATATCTGCCTGCTCTTTTTCTGTCCAACTAGTTGTCCAAATATGAAGATTGAGATCTGAATTGAAGTCCAATCTCTACTCAGTAGTAATGTGATCTTGGGAAAGTTTCTTACTCCCTGAAGCATAGTGTCTGCTTTTGCAAAATGAGATTATATCTCTTTACAGGGTATTTGTGAGAAGCAAATGGTAGAATGCACATTAAAATAGTAAGTAAACTGCAAAACACTATGCAAATGTGAGTTTAGTGTTATAAATCTGTGCTACACAGTAGGGCGTGGGCTGTGTCTTTTATATCTCTAACTTTCCAGTATTGTTCTTTCAATGGTGGTGTTGGTAGAGAGACAATCTTCTGTTGCCTCACGCTGAGAGACAGAGTGTGAATATGGGATACATCATGTTCCAGTCCACCCACTGGGTAACTTTTGGGATATGGGTCTCTCAGTAGCGTCAAGTTTTCTGTGTAACTGAGGATTTAGTTTTTTAAGTATAAACACTTTTAACAATATTTCTTGATGAAAGTATTAAAAATATATATTTAATGGAGAAGGAGCAAGTGAAGAAGGAGCAGTAAATTATGTGTTGTGAATAGAAGGAAATAAAAATATATTCTGGCTCTACTTTATTGCCTTATAAATGCTAATAACTTTCCATTTTATTGTTAATTCAGGCACATTATTATTAATATTAGTTAACTCTGCTATAACACTCTGATGACTTCAGAGAATATGCTGCATATTGAATTATTTCCTTTTATATCAAATAATTCCAGATTGTTTTGATGTTTGAAATTAGATTTTTTAATAGTTTTTATTTCTTCCTCTGCTGTTGCTTCTCTTTGCTATGGGGAAATACCTTTACTCACTGTTTTGTCCTCTCTACTTGCTGCTTTCTCACACAAGTCAAGGGAGAGCCTCTGTAGTCCAAATAAGCTAATTTCCCTGTAGGCCTCTATTGGCAGGGGCCAAGGGGGCATTCTGGGACTTTGAGTACCCATAGGAAGACCTCCAACTCCCCCCGACCCATTATACTTTCACAGCCTTATCCTCACAATGTGTCTCCAGACAGTCGGGACAAATAATCAGGTCAAAAAGCAAGCCAACATCTTTTAGGTCATCGCTAGTATCCTAAACTTTAATCCCCTTTTGGCCCCATCTTTCACATCTGCCCCATTTTCTGAATCTCCTCCAATATGCCCTCTGGAAGTTATATTCAGTGAAAGAATCAAAGCTTGTCCGGGGCAGAAAGAGTGGATATCAGCTAAGACCGATTAGAGCAAAGAGCATCGCTAACATTAATCAGGCTGGGAGGTCAGGCAAGGACACAGACAGCTCCAAAGTTAACAGGAAATAGTAATTCTGCAGAGGTCATGCAGCAACTGTAAAATGCCACCAGGATCTCTGCTTTGAATGATCACTGCTTTTTCACCCGTGACATTCTAGACCTACTTTGCTACAGTCATCTATTACTGAGGATACCCAGTTGCTAAGCCACCCATGCCTCATGACAGCACTGATTCCCTAGTTAATTCTTGCTTTTTGAAATTCTACCATAGAAACAGCAAGCGAACCCAGAACTGATCCCCACTTCCCTTAGACTCTTCTCAGAATCCTTCAGCAGAAACCCAAACCTCACAAAACATGGTTTTCTCTTCCCTTTTGTTGAAAGCTGCATTCCACATTTCCTCTGGGGTGCCTTTCCTCATTGCATCAAACCAATAAATCTGATTTTGTCAGACTATAAGCTTTTTCCTCCTGGTCTTTGGCTGATTAAGCTTTAACACCAATCACTGGGAAATTCCCCTTTGTCACTGAAGGCTTTTCTGTGCATAACATTAATGTCATGTTCTAATTGAAGCTGAACACTTCTGCTGCTGCTGCAGCCCTGTCAAGTGGTGGCTTTATTTTCTTTCATGCATCTTATGCCACTGGCCAGATGGAGTACATGACTTCTTTGCTGCTTCCAGATCATTCTTTTTTCTTCTTCCTACAAATGAGACACTTTGAATATTATCTTATGACTATATTTTGTCCCCTACTCTTCATTGTTGCAATCATCTATTGCCACCATCTGCCCCACACCACTTCGTAACTTTCATTCCCTGAAAATTTTAACTCCTAGCTCACTGACACTCTTTATAACAATACTGCCATCAGAATTCTTGATATTTTCAATATCTGCATAGGTGATACTTTCAATACCCTGGCCTCTCAGTTTCTTTTTTGCAGAATTTAACTTAATTTAATGTTTTTGATGTGAATGGTGAATGTCCTCAGTTTCTTTACCTTCTCTTCTCCATTGATTTTTGTCCTCAACAAACCCTAAATCATTTACTCCCAAGACTGTGTTTTAGGCTTTGTCAGTATATACAATTTAAATATCTCCATAATCTCAATTTCAAACACCCGTCTCTGAATACCGCCTTCTATTTTTCAGCTCATAGTCCCTAATACCCCAACTCTCACAATCTACCGAGCCTACCAGGTATGATTCTCCCAGCATGTTAGTGCCTATCACTACCTTCATGTCCTCAATTCCTTCATTGTTTTTCAGTCTTAAGTTACCTGGTTTATCATTATAATGAGTTCTTACTCGAACTTGAAAAGCAAAGCAACAATGTTGTTTAAATCAAACTCTCCCCCAGCCCTGTCTGTATAGCTGAACATGGCTGGAGTAAAACACAAAACAATGCAGTCTGATTTCATTTTATTTTATGTTTTTAACTTGAAAAACAATTTCTAAAGTTTTGATAAAATACATATAACATAAAATTTATTATTTTCACCATTTTAACTGTGCAGTTCCTTAGCACTAACTGCATCCACGCTGTGTGATCATCACCACTATCCATCTCCAAAACTTTCTTATCTTCTTAAACCGAACTTCGTACCCATTAAACAATAACTCCTCATTTCTCTCTCCTCTCAACCACTGACAATCACCATTCTATTTTCTGTGTATAAATCTGATTACTCTAGGTGCCTCATATGAGGGGAATCATATAGTGTTTGTCCCTTTTTGACTGGGTATTTCATGTGGCATACTGTCTTCAAGGTTTATCCATGTCATATAGCATGTGTCAGAATTTCATTCTTTTTTAAGGCTGTATGTAAAATACCATATTTTGTTTATCCATTCACAATTTCATTTGAAATTTATGATCACTTTTCTCTATTGGACCCTCAATACTGCCAGACTGTCTCACTCCATTCCCATGCCTATTTTACTTTCTCCCTCTTATGGTCTATTATTTTATATCTTATTCTGTTTTTTTTAAACTCATGAAATGTCACTCTCAGTGATTGATCTTGCATTCTATGTAACTGAGAAATTAGACGCGGTCAAGGGAGAACTTCTAGAAGATTCCACTGCTCTATGTACCTACCAACAAATACTAGCAGCTGCATTCTACCTTTCTTTGCACCAGCTCTAGTTTCTTTTTCTTATTACTCAAGGTCATTGCTCTAACAAGTGTCCTCTCTTTCTCCTACATCATCATGTTTCTTCATCTACTAGGTCTTTCCCATCAGAACACAATATGCTGGAACTTCTCTCATCTTAGAAACAGTAATAACAACAATGACAAAACTCTTCCTGACTTACTTTCCTTTCTACTACCATCACTTTCTTTCCTTCCCTTTGCAGTGAAACTTGTTGAAAACATTCTCTATACTTGCTGCCTCAGTTTCTCTTGATTCTAATCTGTCTTTTGCTTCTACCACTTCAATGAAACATCCCTTGTCAAGGTCACCAATGACTTCCAAATAGTTAAATCCAATGCACACTCTCAAACTTCATGTTATTTGACCCTTTGAAAGCATTTTGTGACAGTGATCTCTCTTCTCTGTGATACTTTTTTATGGCTTGGCTTTCTATATAACTTACTCTGTTTTTTTAATTTCCTATCCCATTGAACTGTTTTTGTTAGTCCTCTTTTCTGCTTTTTAAAAATTTCTCTGATTCCTAAATGATGGAGGCCCCTCTATCATATCTGAATAATAGGGAGCCCTCTATCATATCTAAATGATAAGGGTCTCAGTCCTTGTGTCTCTTTAATTTCTATATTCACTCAACTCCTAAGGAGTCTTAAAGATCTTAGTGAGTCTTATGATTACATGCTGATAATAATCTAATAACTACCAAATTAACATTTTCAGGATGGTCTTTGCCTGAATTCCAAATTTATATATTCAATTGGCTACTTAAAATCTCTACTTACATGTCTAATAGTTATCTCAAACTTATGTTCCAAATGGAGCTCCTGATCTTCTTTCTCTAAACCTACTACTTTCATAATCTTTCTCATCTTAGATGCGATTGCATTCTTCTAGTTGCTGAGGTAAAAAATCGTGGAGTCATCTTTGATATTTCCCTTTCTCTTACAATCTATATCCAACCTGTCAAGAAATCTTACTAGCTGTGCTTCAAACTATACTAGCTGTGCTTCAGACTATAAGGATAATCTGACCACTTTACATAGCTTCTTCCTTTACCTCCTGTATGACTTAATGTCACTTACTCAGTAGACATCAAGATAGGACACTCTGGAACCCTCACCTCCAACCATGATAGTCTCTATCCCCTTTTCCTGTTCTGCTAGTTTTCTTTAGCCCTCATTGCTATTTATCATGCTGCATATTCTATGCACTTTTTATATTATCTGAATCCTTCCCAAGAATATAAATTTCATGTGAGCAAGAATTTTTGCTTTGTTTACTATTGTATCCCCAGTGCTTAAACCAGTGCATGACATGTACTGGGAATTTAATAAATATTTGCTGAATGAATGAATAGAAGAAATTAGTACTGAGAATTTTAAAAGGTGAGATATTTAGAGCTATGTGCACAACAGGAGCAAAGAAGCCCTTGGTTTCTATCTCCATGGTTCTCCTGTGAATGAAGTTTTGGTTTTATGAAGTAGCAGCCTAATAACAGCAAAAACAACTGAGTACCAATTATGTGCAGAAACTATCCCACATGCTTTATTCATTTCTTATTTATGCCATACAACCATGAGAAATAGCGGTTATTATCTCTGTTTTACAGATAAGGCTAAACAACTTGTTCAAAATCACCTTGCTAGCAGGTGATTGTGCTGGATTTAAAAATCAGTTCCATTTGACCCCAAAGTTCAACATGTTTTAAAAACTATAATTACATGGGTTACTTTCTGGCTCTTCGTTGGTGTTTTGGGTAATGGGGGTATTAATGTAAGCAATAAACTAGGCAGAAAAACGGAATGATATGCCATTAAGCCGATTGAGTTCAGCATTTTCTTTATTGTGAAAATTTCAGTATAATGCAATTTTAATACCATCTTTATTTGTGGGAAAATCTGAATAGCCAAAATGTAGGGCAAGCATTGTTCTCACTTTTAGTTGAAAATTAAAGGTTACCTTGTATCAAAAGTTGCGTGCATGTAGCATTAGAAACAGGTGGACTTGACCTCTTTTAGTGCAATATTTAGTTGTTAACAATGGAATTTTATTTAGTTCGAACATTTCTCTTACATTTAGGAGGCAATAAAAAAGGCCCCCTGCAGCTAATTTAATAACAGAGAATTCTCATGGATGTAATGCAAATATCTGCTGTGAGGCAAACTCGCTTCATATTGTTTATTTAATTCTGCATTCATTTCACTGAATTGCAGTGTAATGGGATGCAGGGACTC
Source organism: Gorilla gorilla gorilla (assembly GCF_029281585.2). Lineage (NCBI taxonomy): Eukaryota > Metazoa > Chordata > Mammalia > Primates > Hominidae > Gorilla > Gorilla gorilla. The sequence continues at coordinate 103,278,561 of NC_073228.2, forward strand.
TAACGATGGAAAAGAAAATTTGATAGGTACATGTGAGAGAAAATTAATGAGCCATTTGTCATATATTCTGAACAGACACTGTGATTTTTGTTTTGAGCTTCGTAACGCATTCACTTTGGGATCATAATAAGCAACATAGATCTCACTTAATTTACCAGATGCAATTTGGAACAATTTTTTTCTTTTAACACATTTTTAGTTATGTAATAAAATATGTTGATAGATTAATATACTTTCTAACTTAAAACTTCAGTTTCTAGGTTAAAGAAAATGTTCACACTAAGTCACACATAGTTGACTGATTCAATTAACTAAGGATAATCCTTATTCTGTTTATTTTATGAACAATGGACATAATGAAATCCTTTTTTTTTTTAAGAGTTGGGGTCTCACTATGTTCCCCAGGCTAGATTTTGACTTCTGGGCTCAATATCTCGACTTCCTGAGAAGCCGGGACTACAGGTGCACCCCACTCTACCTGGCTTATATTGAAACTTTGGTGAGGTGAGATATGGGAAACCACTTTATAAATTAGAATTCTTATGTAAATGTAAAATGATAGTGGTTTTGCTACCATTGTTATGATTTAAAGGGATTATTAAATACTTTATCAACTTTGTATTTTCTTCAAAAAATTGATGGTTTTGGATTATAACGTTCACCTTTTTGGGTTGTTTTTTAGTTAATGCAGAATTTCCTGAAGTATAAGTTAAGCCACTGATGAACTTATACCATAGTACTGGTAACTGAGCAACATCTTAACCCTTATTCATATTGTATTTTTCACCATTTAATTTTGTTACTAAAATAACATTGATATTTACAATTTATTATTTTTGTGGTTATAAACAAGTCAATAGTACACATTTCAGTGCATATATCTTTGCATATTTGTATAATTTCAGGCCAAATTTTCTCATTGAAATGGTATCTAACCTACAAAGCTTTTGCCCAGAACCTTTCTGAGTTAAAATGGAATCCACTTTCTGTGGCTTCTCCCAAATTCTTCGTTGCAATAATTTTAAATCTACAAGAGGTTCATCTGAGTGTCACATGCCACAATACATGGAAGTGCTAAAATATAACTTATGTGCCTCAAAAGAGAAATAAAAAAATACATTTTTCTGTTAGTAATTTCTAATTTAATTGTATTGTGGTCAGAATTGTATGAACTGTGTCTTTGGTTTTATGGCCCAAAATATGGTCTATCTTAGTTAATGTTCTGTTTGACTTAATAAGAATATTTATTCTGCTGTTGTTGGGTGGACTGTTTTGTAAATATCAGTTAGGTCAAGTTGGCTGATGCTGTTCAAGTTTTATATCTATATTGTTTTCTAGGGCTTGTATAACAAAGCACCACAAACAGTATCTTAAACTGATACTAGGGTTTTGGCAGGGCCATTTCCTTTGAAGATACTAGGGAAGGATCTGTTTCAGGCTTCTCTCCTAGCTTTTGGTAATTCCTTCTCTTTTGGTGTCATAACTCCAAATTTCACATGGTGTTATCCTTGTGTGCATGTCTCTGTGTCCAAATTTCCTCTTTTTAAAACCCAATCCGGTCTTACTGGTTTAGGAGTCTATTCTACTCCAGTATGACCTCAACATAACTAATAACATCTGTAATGACCTTATTTCCAAATAAGGTCACATTCTGAAATATTGAGGGTTAGGACTTCACCATATAAATTTTTGGGAACATAACCCATAACACCATTCTTATTTTCTGTGTACTTTAACATATATTTTTGAGAGACAAAGATTGAAATCTCCAACTTTAGTTATGGATTTGTCTATTTCTGTTATCTACTGGCAGTTCTATCATATTTTGCCTCATGTACTTTGAAGCTCTGTTCTTAGGTGCATAAACTCTTAGAATTGTTTTGTCTTCTTATGAGTTAACTTCTTTATTGTTATAAAATAATTATTTATCTTTGTAATATGTTTCGTTCTGAAATTGACTGTTAAATATTAATATAGACACTCAAGGTTTCTTTTGGTTTATGTTGGTGTCTATCTGTCTATCTATCATCTGTCTACCTATCTATTAATCATCTATTTTTGTATCTAGATTTAAGAGGCATGGATTCCTGGAAATGTGTTGTCACATAGCTTGTAAAGATTTGGTACACAATGTTTCAGTGTACACACTCCCCTCTGTGTGAAGGAACCTACCAACTTCGCTTAGGAGCCTCATCTGTTATTCTGAGCCAGACAGTACATGTGATGCATAAAGAAAAGACCTGGGAAGTCACGTGAGATATCCTAGACATCTTCCTCCTTCTACTTCTTGATTGTGTGCACCCATGAGATTACTAGTAAAGTCTGGTAGTGAGTAATGTCTCTGATTTGTGGGAGTCTGATCCTTTTGATAACTAATCCTTTGTATTTGCTCATATACTTAAATACCAACCAAAAGGATAATTTAAAATTTTTTATAAAGTTTTTATTTCAAGGTCCCATTTTGCTTGGTAGTAGCTGAGGTAAAAGGCTCAGAGAATGGTAGAGGAACATAAACTTGCCAATTAAGGATTTATTACCCTCTTCAGATTTAAAACATATCCATAACTAACCTAAACTGGTAATAGTTATTCCCTTCCAAGTTCTAATCCTTATTGAGTCTGTTATTCTGTTCCCCCTTCTATATTCTAACATGGCTTTGGGGGGTAGGAGGAAGTTTAACTTGTCCTCATTGAGATGAGGAAAAGGTGATTTTTCCACATGAGGGTTCCCTGCTGTCATCTGGGTTCTCTCTTGTCTTGCCCAGTCAGTGTGCATTCGTTGACATGTGTTACTGTGTTTTGGGCTGGTGACACTCATCTTGTGGTCACTCTACAAGGTCAGCGACCAGGGGGTGGCTGTTTTCATCTGCTGACCTCACTTCATCTTGGAACCTGCTATTCCTGCAGGTTCTCTGAGACCCAGCCATGAATCACCTCATCCCTTTCCATAATGGCCCTATATCAGGCCCACCGGCTTCAACTCAGCTATATTTCTGGTCCAGAGCATGTGTGAGTGCTTGAAGATTTTTCATTATCCATGGAACCAAGCGAGTCTCTGTGGGTGGGATGCTTTCTTCAACCCTCTTTCTGCCCAGATGTTACCCACCTAATTTCTATTTTGGCACAGTTGTTCCAAACTGTGGCAGATGCTTTTCTCTTAGAATCTCTAATGGTAACCAGTGGGACAAAGCCTGTCTAATTTCAGCTAAACTTTCTCATGCTTTGATGTCATTGCCTCTTAATAAGTGATCTCTAAGGCAGTAATAAGAAGTCTGGCATCCCACCTTTTTCTCCAGTCTTGGCACCTCCTACCCCTTTCAGCTTGTCTTGACTGTCTCCTTTTTTGCTCATTTGAAGGAAATTATTTATGACATAAACTTTTTCTTTTTTATTTCATGATCTTCTTGTGAACCCACCATCAGCTTCCTAGTGCAATAGACCTCAAGGCTAATGCCTAATAATTGAGTCCTGTGGGGGACATGGTTTATAGGGTCATGAACCATAGATTGGCTTAATATTTACAAAACTATTGTCTCCATTATGCAAACCAACAACAAATTGAACCTACAGAAAATCAGATAGTATTCATATTTTGCTGATAACACTTCTAGGGATATTGGAACTGAGTGAAGTTGCAGAAATGAGTTGTCTTTTGAAAAATTGCCTAGAAGGAGGGGCCAGAGGATGGTAAAAAGGACAAGGCAATTAAATGAGATAACAGGGTTCTGCTGATTCCCTGTATTCACAAAATACGTATCATAGCTTATTTCATTCATCTTTTCAAGAAGATCATAGGTTAGATTTTTTTAAAAAAATCTACTTTATATATGAAGGACCAGAGAAGAAAGGTACAATAAATGTGGCAGGGACAGAATGTGGTCCACAAATGCCCATTTTGTGAATCTCAAACTTGTGTTTATTCTACCAAATTGTTTTATATGTGCTAGAAAAGACCCCAGGCTTAGTCTACAAAGACTACAGACAGTCTCTTATATACCTCACTAACATCAGGGCAAAGGAGTAGATAGGCTGTTATGCTTTCTGTGAATTTTTTCCCATTTAAGTTATGCCTCTTCACATCTTTTTTTTCTGATTAAAATTCTGTCAATAGACACATAGGTAGGGAGACTATTCCTGAGTGGTGCATGCCTCTAGAAAAACAAACCTATAAGTGAGATAAAGTTTAGATTTCATAAAGGAGATATCTATAAAGGTACATTGGTGTTTTGGGAGAAACAAAGTGAAAATATTTTTAGCCTAGAGTTTCTTGGATGCTTGAAAATATGGTGCTACAAAAACTTAGACTGGGCTCAACAATTCCAGAGACTGTGATCTAAATCAAAAGGCATTTTGATAACTTATGGATTTTTTTCTTCCCTGAAACTGTTTCAAGCCATAGATATGAAAAGAAATTTCACACAGGTGTGATTATCACAGCATCAATAAACTGTTATCTCTATAGAATGGCAATAGGTAAGTCATGTTTTGTGAGACCAGGTTCTTCAACATTAAGAGGTATCAGAGGCCAGTATGAGAAAGCCGACTTCAAAATATGGGATATGATAGATGATAAGCGGTTCATGAGGAAGTCTGACCAAAATTAACTTTACTAAGTTTGCTTAAATGTAAATAAGATGGCTTTATATTGAATGGCTTGAAATAAGGAGTTTTTGTCTTTTCTCCATTTTTAATTTAACAAGAAAATATAGCTGTGTCAACGAAAATGTCACCACTTGAAGCAATAGCTTCCACATTTTCCCAATTGCACCTCTTATCAGTAAACTATTTTAAAAAACGCATCTCTAGCCAGCTGTGGTGGCTCACTCCTGTAATCTCAGCACTTTGGGAGGCCAAAGAGGGTGGATCACTTGAAGCCAGGAATTTGAGACCAGCCTGGCCAACGTGGCGAAACCCTCTCTCTCAAAAATTAGCTGGGCATGGTGGTGCCTGCCTGTAGTCCCAGATACTCGAGAGGCTGAGGCACGAGGATCGCTTGAACCTGGGAGGCGGAGGTTGCAGTGAGCAGAGATTGTGTCACTGCACTTTAGCCTGGGTGACAGAGTGAGACTCTGCCTTAGGAAACAAACAAAAACATGCATCTCCAAATTATATTACTTTTATTTATTTTAAAGTTGTATAGTGAGTGATTGTATATTATAGAAAGCACACACAAATAGAAATTTAAAGTAAGTAAAATAAATAAAAATAAAATGAATAATATTTAAAAATTAAGAATTTAAATGTCTAATAAATATTTTTTCTTTCATTGAAAATACTAGTATCACTATGAATAGGTGTAGAGTACATTTCATTTGAAAAATTTGGATTAAGGCTTTGTGATTCAGTTATTTGAGGGTCTGATTCTAAGGTGGGTTTATTTCAGTACCTATTACAATAATAGGTGTCATAATTGATAAAGACAACTCACAAAACACCAAAATAAAAATAGATTGGCTGTGTTTATTAATCATAGAATTCATGAAAAACTCATCTATCAATTTCGTGAGTTTTAAAATTAAAAAGTACTAAATTTGCACATTTCTTGATATTAACACATGTTTTTGGCATACCAATTAAGAATTGTTGTTCAAAAAAATTGTCATCTCATATTAAAACAAAATAGTTATAAAATATTCTTAGCCTTTTTATTTGCAGAATTTCAAACCATGTTTAAAAATTGGTTCTAAATTTTTGGGGAGTGAATACGTGAGAATTTCACATTATATATGTATTCATTATTTTTAGCAAGAAAATCATCTAAGAATGTAAACATTCCCAAGCATTCATTTTTTTTTTTTTTTAGCAAGAAAATCACCTGGCTGGGTGCAGTGACTCACGTAATCCTAGAACTTTGGGAGGCCAAGGCAGGATGATCACCTGAGGTCAGGAGTTTGAGATCAGCCTGGGCCACATGGTGAAACCCCATCTCTACCAAAAATACAAAAATTAGCCAGGCGTGGTGGCACATATCTGTAATCCCAGCTACTCAGGAGGCTGAGGCTGGAGAATCGCTTGAACCCAGGAGGCGGGGGATGCAGTGAGCCGAGATCGTATCATTGCACTCCAGCCTAGGCTATAGAGTGAGACGCTGTCTCAAAAAAAAAAAAAAAAAAAAAAAAAAGAGAAAAGAAAATCATCGAAGAATGTAAGCATTCACAAGCATTCATTTTCAAAATGCACTGTTTTATTTTGAAAAAGAATTGCTCTCTTATTTGTTAAAGCGTCAGCTTGACCGTGAAGAGATTTATTAAATATGTTTACTTTGTCAAAAAATTTGCTTGAGAGAGATTACTTTATCCATTAAAGATGAGAGGTTTTGGAACTTTGTTTTTTGAGAAAAGAATGAGGCTTTACACTTATATAAGTTGATAAATCTTAAGTACTTGGCTTGAGCTAACTAGTGAACCTGTTGTGGTAGAAAGAATTTTCTGGTTACTTCTCATGTCATTACAGAATATTATAAATATCCTACTACTTAATATTCTTGTTTTTATAAACATAATAACATGATGATATTCCAAAGCAAGTGACTATAATAGATCACAAAGCCTGTTAGTCAATGAATTTGGGAGGACAAAAATCATCAAACTCTCTCTCTAATACAAAATTTATTCCCCCAGGTTACTTCACAGCAGGGTGCGTGGATCAACCCATATATTAAATATGACTCAAGTTATTTTTTATTTTTATTTTTAGACAAGAAAAACATAATTAAGAAATTAAAATCCCAGCGAATTATTATAAATACCTGAAAGTATCCCCTCCTTTGGAGATCATAGTACTAAAGTGGTGGTTTTCAAACTTTAGTGTATATTTAGTGTATATAAGAATAATCTAGAAAGAATATTAAAGTGCAGATTTCTAGGCCCCATCCAAAGCGATTTTGATTTAACAGGTCTAAAGTGTAACTTTGAAATCTATAATTTTATCAGTCTTCTTAGATATTTCGAATGTAGCTTCTTAGTAGAAACCACTTTGAGAAACCCAAACTAGAGGGACTGTAATAATTTTTTTATATTCCTTATGGCAGCTTCCTTGGTTTAAGATTGTCAGCACATTGAAGTTCAGTTTGAGACTCTGCCTAAATACTCAAGAAATAAAATGCAGCAAACAAGTAATGGCTCATTAGTATATTTAATTAGAAAGCTATAATTAGTAGTTAAAATTGCCAACATAAATATTACCAACATGTAACCATCTAATTTGTGCATATTAGTTAATGGATTATATCCCAGATGTCAGATAAGGACCCCATCCTGTAACCTCTTAAGATAAAATTTCCTCAAGCTTCCCCTTTGTAGGTATGCATTTCAGATAGGCCGCCCCACCACAGAGGAGGCTTCCTGAGGTTGGGTGGAGACATCGTGAGGTGATTGCGAGAGGGGAGAGAGTGGCAGCACGCTCAGCTTCACAGAGGAGAAGCTGAGGAGCTGACTGCTCTGAGCTGTTCTGTTTCCTAGGGCTGTGCTCTGCGTCCGTGTGTATTGTGACCTTGTGGCTCCACCTCTTCTGGATGCTGCTACAGCAGAGGCCTGGATCCAGGCCCTTCCCTGTGACTTAATATGCTCCGTCACCATCAGGTGGCCCTCTGAACCCTGGTAACCTCCTCTCCCAAGAACAGACAGCCTGTCCCCAGATATCCCAGTAGTGATGAGTAACTTCTTTAGTTTCCATTGCTGAGTCAGGGCTTTCTTGTCTCCTCCTGGGCAGGTCCAGCCTTGGTCTCTTGGCAGGGCACCAGCTTTGCTGATTGCTCTCCAGCTCACCATGTGACTGATGCCAAAGTTGTGGTGTACTGTGCCCAGCAGAGCCCTGGGAGCCACTGCTACCTTCAGAGAGGTTCCTTGCTGAGAAACAAAGTGCTTCACCTCCCCCACCATGGCTGCTTCTGGCTAAACGCAGTCTTTTGCCATGCTAGAGCTGGAGCTGTTGCCCTTCTCCTGAGGAGAAACTGGGGTGAGGAGGGAGAAGTCTTGTTCCTAAGTGTTGCCATTGTGGCTTTTCTTGCCTTCTCCAAAAAAGTGCTGCCAGATCCCAAGAAAACTTTTTCCAGAACATTAGTCTAGGTAGATTTCTTGAGTAATACCCCAAAAACACAGGCAACCAAAGCAAAATGGGATCACAAGTTAAAAACATCTGCCCAGCAAAGGGAAGAATCAATATAGTGAAGAGACAACCCACAGATGGGAGAAAATATATGCAAACTAACCATCTGAAAAGGGGTTAATAAACAGACTATATAAGGAGGTCAAACAACTCAATAAGAAGAAAAATTGATTGAAAGATGGGCAAAAGGTGTAAATGACAGTTCTCAAAAGAAGACATACAAATGGCTAACAAGTATATGAAAAGATGCTCAGTATCATTGATAATCAGATAAACAGAAATCAAAACTACAATGAAGTATCATCTCACCCAGTGATATGGTTTGGCTCTGTGTCCCCACCCAGATCTGATCTTGAATTGTAATCCCATAATTTCCAAGTGTTGTGGGAGGGACTCAGTGGGAGATAACTGAATCATGGGGGCATTTCCCTCCAATACTGTTCTCATGGTAGTGAGTAAGTCTCAAGATAGTGAGATTTATAAGGGGTTTCCATTTTTGCTTTTCTGTCATTCTCCCTCTTGCCACTGCCTTGTAAGAAGTGCTTTTTGACTTTCACCATAATTTTGAGGCCTCCCTAGCCATGTGGAACTGTAAGTCCATTAAATCTCTTTTTCTTCCCAGTCTCTGGTATGTCTTCATGAGCAGTGTTAAAATGGACTAATACACCCAGTTAAAATGGCTTATATCAAAAAGAAAGTCAATAACAAATGCTGGAGAGGATGGTTAGAAAGGGTAAACTTTGCTCATTGTTGGTGAGAATATAAGCTAGTACATCCACTATAAAGAACAGTATGGAGGTTCCTCAAAAACCTAAAAATAGAACTACCATATGATCCAGCATATTGGTGGAACCCGCCCCCAATATTTCAATGTAGGTTCTTTCTATTTTCCATAAGTGTTGACTGGCTGAGAAATAAAGAGAGACAGTATAAAGAGAGGAATTTTACAGCTGGGCTGCTGGGGGTGACATCACATATTGGTAGGACTGTGATGCCCACCTGAGTCTCAGACCAGCAAGTTTTTATTAAGGATTTCAAAAGGGGAGGGGGTGTAAGAACAAGGAGTAGCTACAAAGACCACATGCTTCAAAGGGCAAAAAGCAGAACTGCTAATAAGGGTCTAACAAAGATCACACGCTTCTGAGGGAACAGGACAAAGGTCAACAGCAGAACTACTGATAAGGGTCCAACAAAGATCACAGGGCAAAGGGCAAAAACAGAACCACTGATAAGGGTCTATGTTGAGTGGTGCACATTATTGTCTTGATAAACATCTTAAACAACAAAAAACAGGGTTTGAGAGCAGAGAACCGGTCTGACCACAAATTACCAGGGTGGAGTTTTTCCCCACCCTAGTAAGCCTGAGGGTACTGCAGGAGACCAGGGGGTATCTCAATCCTTATCTCAACTGCATAAGACAGACATTCCCAGAGTGGTCATTTATAGACCTCCCCCGAGGAATGCATTCCTTTCCCAGGGTATTAATATTAATATTCCTTGCTAGGAAAAGAATTTAGTGATATCTCTCCTACTTGCACGTCCATTTATAGGCTCTCTGCAAGAAGAAAAATATGGCTCTTTTTGCCCGACCCCGCAGGCAGTCAGACCTTACGGTTGTCTTCCCTTGTTCCCTAAAAATCACTGTTATTCTGTTCTTTTTCAAGGTGCACTGACTTCATATTGTTCAAACACACATGTTTTACAATCAGTTTGTACAGTTAACACAATTATCACAGTGGTCCTGAGGTGAAGTACATCCTCAGCTTACGAAGATAACAAGATTAAGAGATTAAAGAAAAGACAGGAGTAAGAAATTATAAAAGTATTATTTGGGAACTGATAAATGTCCATATTAAAATGAAATCTTCACAATTTATGTTCCTCTGCTGTGGCTCCAGCCGTTCCCTCCATTTGGGTCCCTGACTTCCTGCAACACCAGCAAACCTATTTCCAGGTATATACCCAAAATAAAGGAAATAAGTATATTAAAGAGATAGTTCCACTCCCATGTTTATTGCAGCACTATTCACAATAGTCAAGATTTGGAATCAACCAAAGTGTCCATCAAGGAATAAATGGATAAAGAAAATGTGGTGTGTATACACAGTGGAGTACTATCCAATCATAAAAAGAATGAGATCCTTTCATTTGCAATGACATGGATGGAACTGGAGGTCACTATGATAAGTGAAATAAGCCAGGCACTTAAAGACACACTTCACTATTCTCATTCATTTGTGGGAGCAAAAAATGAAAACAATTGAATTCATGGAGATGGAGGAGAACGATGGTTACCAGATGATTGGAAGGGTAGTGGGGTGGGGAAGTGGGGGATGATTAATGGGTACAAAAATATAGTTAGACAGAATGAAGAAAATATAGTATTTGATAAAACAACAGGGCGATTACAGTCAACAATAATTTATTGTAAATTTTAAAATAACTAACAAATGCTTGAGGTGATGTATACACCATTTACCTTGATGTGATTATTGCACATGGTATCCTTGTATCAAAATAGTTCATGTTCCCCATAAGTATATATAACTACTATGTAGTCATAAAAATAAAAAGTAAAAATTAGAAAAAGATAATGAAAACATAAGCTGCAGACTGAGAGAAAATATTTGCAGAAAACATATATGTTAAAGGACTCTTACTCAAAATGTACAAAGAACTCAAAGCTTAACAGTAAGAAAAACAATCCATTTAAAAAATGAAGATCTTAACAGACACCTCACCAAAAAAGATATACAGATGGCAAATAACATATGAAAAGATGCTCCAGATAATTTGTTGTCAAGGAAATGCAAATTAAAACAACAAGTAGGTACCATTATACATTTATTAGAATTGCCAAAATTCAGAACACCACCAACACTAAATGCTGGCAAGGATGTGGAGCAACAGGAACTCATATTCATTGGTAATGGGAATGCAACAACCTGGTACAGCCACTTTGGGAGACTGGCAGTTTGGCAATTTCTTATAAAAGTAAACATATTCCTACCATAAGGCCCAGCAATGATGCTCCTTGATATTTACCCAAAGGAACTGAAAAGTTATGTCTACAGAAAAACTTGCACATGGATGTTTATAGTAGCTTTATTCATAATTGAGAAAAGTAGGAAGCAACCAAGATGTCCTTATTTAGTGCTAAGAAGACAGAAGCTACCAAGCCATGGAAAGACATGGAGGAAACTTAAATCATATTACTAAGGAAAATAAGCCAGTCTGAAAAGGCTATATATTGTATGATTCCAACTATATGACATTCTGGAAAAGGCAAAACTATGGAAACAGTAAAAGGATCAGTAGTTGCCAGGGGTTGAAGGGAGGGAAGAATGTATAGGTAAAGCACAGAGGATTTTCAGGGCAGTGAAACTATTATGTATGATGCTATAATGGTGGATACATGTCTTTACAAGCCTGTACAATCCCTCAGGATGGACAACACCAAGTGAACCTCAATGTAAACTATGGTTTTTGGGTAATAATGATGTCTTAAGGTAGATTCATCACTTGTAGCCAATGGACCACTCTGGTGGGGAGCGTTGATTATGGGGGAGTCTATGCATGTGTGGAGACAAGGGGCATATGGGAAATCTCTTTACCTTCTGCTCAATTTTGCTGTGAACTTAAAACTTCTCTAAAAATAGAGTCTGTTAAAAATATGTATGGTCAAGATTCTCTGATGGAAGTAAGTTTGGTTTTACTGATTCTTACTAATCTGTGGAACTGGCACATAGCCCTAATTGTTGTCAGACCTATTTAGAATGTGAAGTATTTGATACCAGTCTGTCCTCAACTTTGGGGTCAAGTCATTCATTTTTGAGCAAAATAAAAGTTTTATTCAGTTGTCCGGTTCCAAGATGGCCAAATAGGAACAGCTCCAGTCTACAGTTCCCAGCGTGAGTGATGCAGAAGATAGGTGATTTCTGCATTTCCAACTGAGGTACCAGGTTCATCTTACTGGGGCTTATCGGACAGTGGGTGCAGCCCATGGAGTGTGAGCCAAAGCAGTGTGGGGCATCACCTTGCCTGGGAAGTGCAAGGGGTTGGGGAATTCCCTTTCCTAGCCAAGGGAAGCTGTGACAGATGGTACCTGGAAAATCGGGACACTCCCACCCTAATACTGTGCTTTTCCAACAGTCTTAGCAAATGGCCCACCAGGAGATTATATCCCGCACATGGCTCAGAGAGTCCCATGCCCATGGAGCCTCACTCAATGCTAGCTTCACAGAGGAGAAGCTGAGGAGCTGACTGCTGAGATTGAACTGCAAAGTGGCAGCGAGGTCTGAGATTGAACTGCAAGGCGGCAGCCAGGCTAGGGGAAGGGCGTCCGCCATTGCTGAGGCTTGAGTAGGTAAACAAAGCAGCCAGGAAGCTCCAACTGGGTGGAGCCCACTGCAGCTCAAGGAGGCCTGCCTGCCTCTGTAGATGCCACCTCTGGGAGCAGGGCATAGCTGAACAAAAGGCAGCAGAAACTTCTGCTGACTTAAATGTCCCTGTCTGACAGCTTTGAAGAGAGTAGTGGTTCTCCCAGCACAGAGTTTGAGATCTGAGAACGGACAGACTGCCTCCTCAAGTGGGTACCTGACCCCCGAGTAGCCTAACTGGGAGACACCTCCCAGTAGGGGCTGACTGATACCTCATAAAGCTGGGTGCCCCTCTGAGACAAAGCTTCCAGAGGAAGAATCAGGAATCAGGCAGGAACATTTGTCATTCTGCAATATTTGCTGTTCTGCAGCCTCTGCTGGTGATACCCAGGCAAACAGGGTCTGGAGTGGACCTCCAGCAAACTCCAGCAGATCTGCAGCTGACTGTTAGAAGGAAAACTAACAAACAGAAAGGACATCCACACCAAAACCCCATCTGTACATCACCATCATCAAAGACCAAAGGTATATAAAACCACAAAGATGGGGAGAAACCAGACCAGAAAAGCTGAAAATTCTAAAAATCAGAGCCCCTTTCTTCCACTTGATCAAATTGGCTACTGAAGCTTGTGCATGCATCACATAGTTCTCATGCCATGGATTTCAGCTCCATCACGTCATTTAAGGTCTGCTCCTGAATGACTACTGGGTACATAATGAAATGAAGGCAGAAATAAAGATGTTCCTTGAAACCAGTGAGAAAAAAGACACGACATACCGGAATCACCGGGACATATTTAAAGCAGTGTATAGAGGGAAATTTATAGCACTAAATGCCCACAAGAGAAAGCAGGAAAGATCTAAAATTGACACCCTAACATCACAATTAAAAGAACTAGAGAAGCAAGAACAAACATATTCAAAAGCTAGCAGAAGGCAAGAAATAACTAAGAGCAGAGCAGAACTGAAGGAGAAAGAGACACACAAAAAAAAACATTCAAAAAATCAATGAATCCAGGAGCTGGTTTTTTTGAAAAGATCAACAAAATGGATAGACTGCTAGCAAAACTAATAAAGAAGAAAAGAGAAGAATCAAATAGATGCAATAAAAATGATAAAGGGGATATCACCACCAATCCCACAGAAATGCAAACTACCATCAGATAATACTATAAACACGTCTACACAAATAAAATAGAAAATCTGGAAGAAATGGATAAATTCCTTGACACATACACCCTCCCAAGACTAAACCAGGAAGACATTGAATCCCTGAATAGACCAATAACAGGCTGTGAAGTTGAGGCAATAATTAATAGGCTACCAACCAAAAAAAGGTCCAGGACCAGATGGATTCACAGCCGAATTCTTTCTTCTGAAATTATTCCAATCAATAGAAAAAGAGGGAATCCTCCCTAACTCATTTTATGAGGCCAGCATCATCCTGATACCAAAGCCTGGCAGAGACATAACAAAAAAAGAGAATTTTAGACCAATATCCCTGATGAACATCGATGCAAAAATCCTCAGTAAAATACTGACAAACCAAATCCAGCAGCACATCAAAAAGCTTATCCACCATGATCAAGTGGGCTTCATCCCTGGGATGCATGGCTGGTTCAACATATGCAAATCAATAATGTAATCTGTCATCCCCATAAACAGAACGAAAGACAAAAATGACATGATTATCTCAATAGATGCAGAAAAGGCCTTTGACAAAATTCAACAGCCCTTCATGCTAAAAACTCTCAATAAACTGGGTATTGATGGGACGTACATCAAAATAATGAGAGCTATTTATGACAAACCCACAGCGAATATCATACTGAATGGGCAAAAACTGGAAGCATTCCCTTTGAAAACTGGCACAAGACAGGGATGCCCTCTCTCACCACTCCTATTCAACATAGTGTTAGAAGTTCTGGCCAGGGCAATCAGGCAAGAGAAAGAAATAAAGGGCATTCAATTAGGAAAAGAGGAAGTCAAATTGTCCCTTTTTGCAGATGACATGATTGTGTATTTAGAAAACCCCATCATCTCAGCCCAAAATCTCCTTAGGCTGATAAGCAACTTCAGCAAAGTCTCAGAATACAAAATCAATGTGCAAAAATCACAAGCATTCCTATACACCAATAACAGACAAACAGAGAGCCAAATTATGAGTGAAGTTCCATTCACAATTGCTTGAAAGAAAATAAAATACCTAGGAATCCAACTTACAAGGGATGTGAAGGACCTTTTTAAGGAGAACTACAAACCACTGCTCAATGAAATAAAAGAGGATACAAACAAATGGAAGAACATTCCATGCTCATGGATAGGAAGAATCAATATCATGAAAATGGCCATACTGCCCAAGGTAATTTATAGATTCAACGCCATCCTCAGCAAGCTACCAATGACTTGCTTCACAGAATTGGAAATAACTAATTTAAAGTTCATATGGAACCAAAAAAGAGCCCGCATGGCCAAGACAATCCTAAGCCAAAAGAACAAAGCTGGAGGCATCACACTACCTGACATCAAAGTATGCTACAAGGCTACAGTAACCAGAACAGCATGGTACTGGTACCAAAGCAGAGATATAGACCAAAGGAACATAACAGAGCCCTCAGAAATAATACCACACATCTACAACCATCTGATCTTTGACGAACGTGACAAAAACAAGCAATGGGGAAAGGATTCCCTATTTAATAAATGGTGCTAGGAAAACTGGCTAGCCATATGTAGAAAGCTGAAACTGGATCCCTTCCTTACACCTTATATAAAAATTAATTCAAGATGGATTAAAGACTTAAATGTTAGACCTAAAACCATAAAAACCCTGGAATAAAGCCTAGGCAATACCATTCAGACCATAGGCATGGGTACGGACTTCATGTCTAAAACACCAAAAGCAATGGTAACAAAAGGCAAAATTGACAAATGGGTTCTAATTAAACTATAGATCTTTTGCACCGAAAAAGAAACTACCATCAGAGTGAGCAGGCAACATACAGAATGGGAGAAAGTTTTTGCAATCTACCCATCTGACAAAGGGCTAATATCCGGAATCTACAAAGAACTTAAGCAAATTTGTAAGAAAAAATCAAGCAACCCCATCAAAAGTGGGCGAAGGATATGAGCAGACACTTCTCAAAAGAAGATATTTACGCAGCCAACAGACGCATGAAAAAATGCTCATCATCACTGGCCATCAGAGAAATGCAAATCAAAACCACAATGAGATACCATCTCACACCAGTTAGAATGGCGATCATTAAAAAGTCAGGAAACAACAGGTGCTGGAGAGGATGTGGAGAAACAGGAATATTTTACACTGTTGGTGGGACTGTAAACTAGTTCAGCCATTGTGGAAGACAGTGTGGCGATTCCTCAGGGATCTAGAACTAGAAATACCATTTGACCCAGCCATCCCATTACTGGGTATATACCCAAGGGACTATAAATCATGCTACTATAAAGACACATGCACATGTATGTTTATTGTGGCACTATTCACAATAGCAAAGACTTGGAACCAACCCAAATGTCCATCAGTGATAGACTGGATTAAGAAAATGTGGCACATATACACTATGGAATACTAGGCAGCCATAAAAAAGGATGAGTTCATTTCCTTTGTTAGGGACATGGATGAAGCTGGAAACCATCATTCTCAGCAAACTATCACAAGGACAGAAAACCAAACACCGTGTGTTCTCACTCATAGGTGGGAATTGAACAATGAGAACACATGGACACAGGAAGGGGAACATCACACACCAGGGCCTGTTGTGGGGCGGGGAGGGGGGAGGGATAGCATTAGGAGATATACCTAATGTAAATGATAAGTTAATGGGTGCAGCACACCAACATGGCACATGTATACATATGTAACGAACCTGCACATTGTGCACATGTATCCTACAATTTAAAGTAAAAAAAAAAGTTTTATTCACAACTTTATTACATGAGGATTGTAGAAATCAATTTTAAAGCCATTTGCCCCCCTTAATTTTTTTTCGTTTGAGATACAAAATATAATTCATAAATCCATTAACTGTGCACAGATAAACTGAAATTCATTTAGCTACATTGGAAGCCAGGGTCTACTACAACCCCTCTTAGTTGTCGGGTCCCCACTCTCCTCTCCAGGTACTTGGAGTATACACTGTGACCATATATCTTATGGGCCAAGTGAGAGCACCAGTGCCTAGTGATTTATTAAATATTAGTCAAGTTTATTTTGTTTCTCATTTTAAAAATAAAATAAATTGGAAGTCTGGTATTTTCATCTTTTGCCCCTATGAATCATCTTTCTTATCCTTTAATGAGCACAAATACAGAGAAAAGAGGAAGCAAATGTGGCTGAGACATTAAGTAAACTAAGATTGGAGAATTACTCATAGAATTTAGCGGTGGAGGTATTGATGACCCTTTGAGCTATTCAGTGGAGTAGAGGCAAAAAATACACTGAATGGAGAGCATAGAGGAGAGTATGGGAGGAAGAAAGATATAAGTAGTATAATCAATTGTAAGAGGGAGATTTTCTGTGAATAGATAGTAAATAAATGTTGCAATAGCTACATGGGGTGTGAAGATATTTTGTTTTAAAAGATGTGTGAGATAAATGTATGCATGCATGTATATGTCTTTTACCTATGTGACCTGTCTGAAAAGCAGTTTTAGCTTTCAATTGATTCTCTGTTGCTTGTGTCATAATGTTACTGTAAGGATCATAGTAGACTGGAACAACCTTTTTTTTTTTTTTTGGGACAGGGTCTTATTCAGTTGTTCAGGCTGGAGTGCGAGTGCTATGGTGCTATGTCAGCTCACTGAAACCTCTGCCTCCCGGGCTCAAGTGATACTCCCACCTCAGCCTCCTGAGTAGCTGGAACAATAGGAATAAACCACGATGCCAGGCTAACTTTTGGTAATTTTTGTAGAGATAGGTTTTCACTATGTTGTCTAGGCTGGTCTGGAACTCCTGAGCTCAAGCAATCTGCCTGCCTCAGCCTCCCAAAGTGCTGGGTTTACAGGTGTGAGCCACCGTGCCTGGCAGGAATATCCTTCTAATAGATAAATTTCAATTTTAAATGATGGGCTTTCTTGTGTGTTCTCATATTTCTTCATATACTTATAATTTTCAGATAAATTATGTTTTGATGTAGCCTTCAGGGCAATATTCTCAGAGGCAAGAGCAACTTGGAAAACAAGTATCTTCCTCCACACCAATAGCACAGTTGATATTACCATGACTGTGGCATGATCTGGCATGATCTCAGAAACGCCAATACTGTTGCTTATCCACTGCTAGAAATAATAGTTTATTATAAAAACCCTGGAATATAACCTAAGCAATACCATTCAGGACATAGGCACAGGCAAAGATTTTATGAGAAAGACGCCAAAAGCAATTGCAACAAAAGCAAAAATTGACAAATGGAATCTAATTAAACTAAAGAGCTTCTGCACAGCAAAAGAAACTATCAGCAGAGTAAACAGACAACCTACAGAATGGGAGAAAAGATTTGCAAGCTATGCATCTGACAAAAGTTTAATACCCAGCATCTATAAGGAACTTAAACAAATTGACAAGAAAAAAAGCAAACAATCCAATTGAAAAGTGGGCAAAGAATATGAACAGGCACTTTTCAAAAGAAGACATATATGTGGCCAACAAACATATGAAAAAAAAGCCCAATGTTGCTAATCATTAGAGAAATACAAATCAAAACCACAATGAGTTACCATCTCACACCAGTCAGAATGGCTACTACTAAAAAGTCAGCAAATAACAGATGCTGGTGAGGTTGTGGAGAAGAAGGAATGCTTATACACTGTTTGTGGGAGTATAAATTCATTTAGCTATTGTGGAAGACAGTGTGGCTGTTCCTCAAAGACTTAAAGACAAATACTATTTGACCCTGTAATCCCATTACTCAGTATACACCCAAAGGAATATAAATTATTACATTATAAAAACATGCATGTGTATGTTCATTGCAGCACTATTCATGATAGCAAAGACATGGAATCGACCTAAATGCCCATTAATGATAGACTGGATAAAGAAAATGTTGTGTATATACACTATGAAATACTATGCAGTCATAAAAAAGAATGAGACCATGTTCTTTGCAGGGACATGGATGGAGCTGGAGGCCATTATCCTTAGCAAACTAACACTGGAACAGAAAACCTAATACCACATATTCTTACTTATAAGTGGGAACTAAACAATGAGAATACATGGACACATAGAGAACAACATACACTGGTGCCTACTGGAGAGCAGAGGGTGGAAGGAGGGAGAGGATCAGGAAAAATAACTAGTGGCTACTCAGTTTAATACCTGGATGATGAAATAACCTGTATAATAATCCCTCATGACACAAGTTTACCTATGTAGCAAACCTGAACTTGTGCCACTCCCACCCCAAACTTAAAAAAGAAGAAATAATAGTTTATGTTGGCAGATTCTCTTCAATGGTAAAGTAGCAACATGAAATAGCCCTGTTCATGATTCGCTGGTCTGGGGGCATTTTTCAGCTAATGTCAGTGAAACTGATAGGAGAAGCTGCTATGCAGAAGCAGAAAGAAGTCATCCTGATTCTTTCCTGTGGAGACAGATGACTTTAACAATTGCTGTAATTGTTCCAGATTAAAATCATTGCTTCTGTATTCTAGCTACAGAATTCAGGTCTGTACTTTCTTTATTCACTTTGATTGGTCCAAAACTGTGCATAGACACTCTGGAAGACTCCACGTAGCCATTTAGAATCACTAAGAGGGCTCACATGATGTATATTTCATCCAAGAGAAAATTGACAGATTATACCAATATGGCAGCAACTTGCATCGAATGCTAAAATAGAAATTAAACCTGCAATTTTAGTCATTGTAAGATCTATAAATTACTTCACAGATATTTCAAAAAGCTTTATAGTAATGTGAAAAATACACCAATTATTATACTGTAGAGACATTTATTGGATAGAAGATCTCCATTTGTTGCTTTGTCCGTAAGAAAAATGATAAAAAATCAACATGATAATAGAACAAATGTATAACTTGGGAAATAGCTTCTGAAACCCATGAATTATACTTTGCTTAACTCGTTTTTATTTCTTTTTTACCTATTGCTTGATATTACCAGTTAGTGAATATCACCAAAAGAAGGCAAAGAGACGAGAAAAAAACAGAAAAGCAGTTGAATAAATAGCAAATGGAAAAATGTATTTGCATTTAGATATACTTACTTCCATATAAAGGATATACTAAGCATGCCTTTATGTGTTCATGTCAAAATTATTAAAATTTTCAAAATTCTAAGATCATTCATTGTGATTTTATAATACCTATATAAATATAATAAAAGATATCACGGCAAATGTATCTCTGTACAATTAACTGTTTTACAAGCCCCATCTGCTGGCCTAGTCATTTTAAACAGCATTCAAAGCAACCAAAATCCAAGGACAAACTAAGAACGACAGATACTTCCTTGAAGTTTATTTTCATATGATATAACCAGTAGCTAAGACTAAATCTCACCTCATTGACTTGTTATTGCCTCTTCAAAACCGTTGCCTTAACAGAACATCAAACACAGTAGTGACTGAGAATAAGGGCATAGTAAACTGCTCCCAGAATCTGAAGTATAAGTCTATTAAGAGTAATGCATAATAGATGAGATTCGCCAAGAAAGGTTTTCTAAATATGTCACTGAGAGACTTGGGTTTACTGTGGTGTAGAATAAAGCAGGCATGAATGAAGTACGAATATAATTTTAAAAAGCTGAAGTCTCAATCAGCCGTACTCTATGCCAGCTAAAGATGAATGTTATTAACAGATAGGGAGTAGTTTTGCCAGAAATCTAGAAAAGAGGAGTTCAACCTTTTTGTTTATCTCCACCCTGAAAGGGAAGAGTCCTAACAGCCACATCGGCTTTCTGACTCTGCACATGCACCTCTGTGTCAGCAATGGATGCTTTAGCTAACCCAGCTCAGTGGCCTATCAAGCAGTGTATCCTCTTAGTTTGATTCTACAATTGTTAAGCAAAAGTCTGTGGATTTAGTTACATAATTTTTGTTAGGGAGACAAGTAACTGATCCTCCTTTCCCCAACATTAAATAAATTAATTGAATAATTCAACAAATAGTTATTGTCTATTTGATATCTAGGTCTAGATCTATATTACTCAATGACATAAGCATAGCCTGCCTTCTTGGAGCTTATAAAATATTCTTGCCAATTAGTGTTTATCATTATTAAAAAAACTTTGACATGCTTGACTTATTTAGACTCTTAATTTACTTAGTATAAATCAGTCACCCTAACTTGGATTACTCTGTGAACATTGCTAAAAAAATAAGTTTTTAGAGATGCAGGTGAGAAGAGGATTCTTGACGGTAATGTCCTCCAAATAGTTGCAAGGAACTCAGGTATTATCTGCACGGCCGGCTTGTCACATTCAATGACATCTCTCCCCTGTTTCTTCCTGTCTGAAACAAATACTATTTTCAGAAGTGATCATAAGACAAGACTCCAAATGGAGCATGTCAAAAAATGAAAATGATCTTCATGACACTATTCCTAAGTAGAATAACATAAGGGAAATGTAGTGATACTCATATTTTTTACACAAAACAGAATGAATACAAATAAATCACATTTTATGTATCTTATTTGGGTTAAAAAGATTCACTTTATTTCTCCATCTATACAATCAAAGCAAAACTGTGACTTTAAATTAGTTTCCTTAAAATAATTTTGTTTATAATTTCAGGTCTTTTAAAATGTTATATATATATACATTTTTAAAATTCAGCTAAATATTTCAAATTATTTTCATTTTCTAAGCAGGTAAAAGAGAGTTAAATAGTTACATTTTGAATAAATCATATATACATTTTTTATATAGTCAATTCTTTTCTTGAACTTTAAAGTTTCAGGGTACATGTGCAGGATGTGCAGGTTTATTACATAGGTAAATGTGTGCCATTGTGGTTTGCTGCACCTATCAACCCACCACCTAGGTATTAAGGCCCACGTGCATTAGCTATTTATCTAGATATTCAGGTTTATTACGTAGGTAAACGTGTGCCATGGTGGTCTGCTGCACCTATCAACCCATCACCTAGGTATTAAGCCCTATAAGCATTAGCTATTTATCCTGATCCTCCCCATCCCCCCGCCCCTTGATAGGCACCAGTGCATGTTGTTCCCCTCCCTGTGTCCCCGTGTTCTCACTGTTCAGCTCCCACTTCTAAGTGAAAACATGTGGTGTTTGGTTTTCTGTTCCTGAGTGAGTTTGCTGAGGATAATGGCTTCCAACTCCATCCATGTCTCCGGAAAGGACATGATCCTGTTCCTTTTTATGGTTGTATAGTAATCCATGGTGTATATGTACCACATTTTCTTTATCCAGTCTATCATTGATGGGCATTTGGGTTGATTCCATGTGTTTGTTATTGTGAATAGTGCTGCAATGAATATATGTGTGCATGTATCTTTAGAATAGAATTATTTATATTCCTTGGGGTATATACCCAATAATATGATTGCTGGGTCAAATGGTATTTCTGCCTCTAGATCTTTGAGGAATAGCCACACTGTTTTCTACAATGATTGAACTAATTTATACTCCCACCAACAGTGTAAAAGCATTTCTTTTTCTCCTCAACCTTGCCAGCATCTGTTGTTTTTTGACTTTTTGTTAAAAGCCATTCTGACTGGCATGAGATGGTATTTCCTTGTGGTTTTGATTTCCATTTCTCTGGTGATCAGCAATGTTGATCTCTTTTTTTTTCCAATATGTTTGTTGGCTTCATGTATGTTTTCTTTTGAGAAGTGTCTGCTCATTTCCTTTCCTGCTTTTTAATGGGATCATTTGTTTCTTGTAAATTTAAGTTCCTTATAGATGCTGGGTATTAAACTTTTGTCGGATGAGTAGGTTGCAAACATTTTCTCCCATTCTGTAGGTTGTCTGTTCACTCTGCTGATAGTTTCTTTTGCTGTGCAGAAGCTCTTTAGTTTAATAGATTCCATTTGCCAATTTTTGCTTTTGTTGCAGTTGCTTTTGGTGTTTTTGTCATGAAACCTTTCCCATGTCTATGTCCTGCATGATATTGCCTAGTTTTTCTTCTAGGATTTTTGTAGTTTTGGGTTTTACATTTAAGTCTTTAATCCATCTTGAGTTAATTTTTGTATATGGTGTAAGGAAGGGGTCCAGTTTCAATTTTCTGTATATGCCTAGCCAGTTCTCCCATCACCATTTATTAAATAGGGAACCCTTTTCCCATTGCTTGTTTTTTGTCAGGTTTGTCGAATATCGGATGGTTGTAGGTGTGTGGTCTAATTTCCTTTCAGGAGTTTTGCCTGGCCCTGTCAATCCAATTTATTTTACTTTGTCTAATTTCTGTAGGAATATATATTTTTTATTACTACTGATTTAGAATTTGGCATAAGTTGTATTTATTGATTTATATGTCCCATCTCATAAAATTAAATAAGATATTAACCAAGAAGGGTTCTACTAAATTATTGGTGGAAGTGGGAGCCTATGGCATTGGTGGCCTGAGGAACCTGGACCTGAGGAGGGGTAAGCTGACTTAAGGTTTCAGGGCATTTCTCTGCTTTCTTCAGAGATTTCTAGATTCTAGACTAAGCAGTACTTTGCAAACATCACTGTATCTATTGAATACTTAGAATTGCAAAAGAATATTCTTGTTTTATTTTTACAGATTTCTTATGTTACAATAGAACAATATCATAATATAGTATTATTACTTGTATTTTGTGGATATGATAAAATACTATTTATCCATCAATGAAAATTTCTATGTTTATAATCCACTTGCAGTTTCTCATTGGGGGAGCAGTGGTATAATTAGTGAGGCAGATAAAAAGTCTAGAGGTGGGAAGGATATTAAGAATGACGTCGGGGCTCCAAAGAGCGGCTACTTCTCTCCCTAACATTTCTGTTAGGATACAGATTCCTTTGGTTTTAAGGGTACCCCATAGCCTCTGACACATCATATGCAGTTTGAGTTCCCTGAAAGCAGAGCTAGAGGAAAGGACTTAGGTGAGGCCGTTTATTTGTGAGGTGATACCAGGATTCAAGAATGCGGGAGTGGAGAGTCTAGAGAGGAAAAGAGGAAAAGCTAGTACAGGGTGCATTATGGAGATTGCTCCCTCAGGCCACAGGGGCTTGTCCCATACATCTGTCTGGGAAAAAGGACAGAGCATTTGCTGCTTAAAGTTTGCCCTAGGTACATTAACTCCTTCCTCCTTCTGGGTTTTGCTTGCAGGCAGGGTTTTTGTTTTGTTTTTTTTTTTGTACTCCCTCAGTAGTGGAGAAGATTCTGGTGTGTGGTAGGAACCTGGAAGTGCCAGGTGTCTGGACTCTGTCCTACAACTGTGGGTTAAAGGGGAATGTGATAAGGCCCAAGAGGCATTTGCTACATATCTCCTTGAAGAAATCACGGTTTTCAAATTGATGCCTCTGAGAAAGAACTGGTTCAAGAAGGTACATTTTAGGTGAAGGAAGGATTGAGAGCAATGCTTTTTAATCTAGTCTCCTTTGAGCTCCTCCTGAAGGGCTGAGAGCCATCTAAAAGAGTAACTTTAGATCATCAACATCTTAATGCAACCAAACAGGTTTGGCCCAAGTTTATCCATTGTACATATTGAGTTTCTGAATGAGCTTTTGTTCTAATGCTAAGAAACGATTTGACAACCACAAAATGTAGTGATTGTGAATTTGGACTACAAGTCTGAGTGCGATCATTTAGCAACTGTATGAACATTGGGCAAGTTATTTAAACCTCAATTTTCTGTCCCTTTGACATAAACTTTTTTGTGAAGGTGATTTTGCCTAATGCATGGGAAGGGCTTAGCACAGGGCCTGGCACAGAGTTAAACCTGCAATTAACCTGACAGGAAGTTTTGAGCAAATGGAAGGCCTGGAAACCTGAAGGTTTTTGATGCTCTATGGATCAAGTCAGGTAAAAAGGAAAATTAAAATTACGCTCTTAGGAACTGCCTAACATAGCATAGGAACTGCCTATATTGTTAGGAACACCGCCTGGGAATGACACTGGTTATGGGTGTCTAAGCACTGGAGATATTGAAGAATTTTAAGCTTGACAAAGTCAACATCCATAACTTACGTGTACTCTATTCTCTAAAAAATGTGCAGTCTTTTAATAATGCTATTGGGTCGATTGCCTTCTTCAAACATTAGAATCATTTTAAAGATACAATCTATGCACATTGTCTTGTATGGCTATATATTTATAGCTGGTGGAGAGGATTTCTTTTAGTAGATGTTGGTGGTTATGCAGTCAGTTATTCCGTAATATTTATTAAGTCACTTTGGCTTTGAATATGTATTTAGCATACTTGCTTTCGTTTTATGTCTATTGTAATCCCATTTGAACCAAATTGGAGGGTAAATTAATGTTCTATATACGCAAACTCATTTGGACAAAATGGCTAGAAAAGACATTATTTTTTGAATACTGAAACCAGATCTGAATATTTAATGTTGCTTTAAAATTTTTATTCTTCCAATTTTATCTTTGGATGTTCCTTTTATTTTTCTTAGACTTTGGGATGGTAACCGTAATTTCTATTTCCAAGCTTTCTTGTGTTAATTATATTGTAAGTTTCTTCTATAAAAAAGTAACACAGTATTAAATTTAAAGGAAATTATTAAATGGTTTTCTTTAAATGAAACAATACATATAAAATACGTTCAATTCCAATGAAATGCATATAAAATGTTTCAATTCCAATGAAAAAAGTTTGTTTTCAGTAAATAGAATAATATGTATATAATAAACCATTTCTTCATATAATTAGGGATGGTCTTACAAATACTGAAGACATAGGTTGCTGGTTACAGAGTTCCTCAGTCATCTGCATTATCATAAGATCTCATATAACATATTTTGCTACTGCATATATACATTTAATCTTTGCACCGTTCTTCACATATAGTATCTCACTAATACATCATCCTATGCAATAGGTATTATTTCACCCATATTTAAAAGAGCAAATAATATCACACAAAATAAAATAATTAACTCAATGTTACATTGATAGCATGTGTCAAAGACAAAGTCTAAACCTACATCTGTCTCACTTGTGAGCAATAATTTTAGTACACATCTCTTAAAGAGAAGAGATTAAATTTGAAAACCAATTTCAATATTTTTGAGGTCATTTTGTTATAGCCATTTAGGCTAAATTAATATGCTCTTGCTTTATTACCTGCTAATGCAGCTGATTTATTTATTTATTTATTTATTTATTTATTTATTTATTTATTTATTTATTTATTTATTTGAGACAGGTTCTCGCTCTGTCACCCAGGCTGGAGTGCAGTAGCATGATCTTGGCTCACTACAGCCTGCGCCTCCAGAGTTCAGGTGGTTCTCCCACCTCAGCCTCCCAAGTAGCTGGGACTACAGGTGTGTGCCACCATGCCAGGCTAAGTTTTGTATTTTTTAGTAGAGACGAGGTTTTACCATGTTCCCCAGGCTGGTCTCGAGCTCCTGACCTCAAGTGATCCACCTGCTTCAGCCTCCCAAAATGCTGGGATTACAGGTGTGAGCCAGCATGCCTGGCCTTGCTGATTTATTTTTTGTATAAAAAGAAATATCAGACCATTTAGTGTATCAATTTTAGGACAAGTTTTAGATGGGAACATCCTAAGCATTTATTCATTATGTGATAATGTATTAAGTACCTCCTGCGTCAGAACCTTTGTAATTTCTGGGAATATAGAGATGAAAGCCATGTATTCTGATATCCAGGATTTCATAGTACGGCAAAGTATATAGATAAGAAAGGAACCAGACCATTGTATAAGTAGATGGCACACCCTGTGATAGAGGGATAAGTGTGATTGTCTGATGTATACACAGGTGAAACAAGCTATGAAAAATTATTTTCCAAAGGCAGCAGTAGTGTAATATGGATACTTCAGCACTGTCTAGTTGAGGAGACCTACAACTGTCTTGAGGAGTGTCACCTTGGAGCAGTTCATAAAGTTCAGAAAAGTAATGGGGCAATTATTCATGTCACTTCTGGCTGATCCAAGGGCATTGATGGAAGGCACTCACCAGACATCAACTAGAAAGCTAAGATGTCTCTTTATCACAGAGCAAGTGATGGGCAGTCTATAGACTTTGCTTCAACTTGCACACATTTCTTAGTATGGACCATAGGTGGGTCTGGCAGTATCTTATTGCTGAATTCCTTCTTCCTACCTACTGGCTCCCTCCACCCCACCAGGTTTATTGGCTTTGTGCTAGATCTCATTACCAATCCAACTCCTTTTTCTCTCCCAGCCAGAAAGACTGTCATGTGGCCTCTTGGAGAGAGGCTCATTTAGTTCATCCTCATATTCTTGCTAGGCTGTTTTAATAACAAAAACACACCAGTGCCAAGCTTCCTTCTGTGCCTTCCCCTGAGACTCAAGGGAACTTTCTTCTGTCAAGAAAAAATATGCATCTTGCAAATCAAAATCTTCATACTGGAATCTCTTATTTGCTATAAATTAAAACCTCAGCGAGATACCATCTTACCCCAGCCAGAATGGCCATTATTAAAAAGTCAAAAAACAATAAACGTTGCCATGAATGTGGTGAAAAGGGAACTTATATACCATTGGTAGGAATGTAAATTAGTACAACCTCTATGGAAAACAATTTAGACATTTCTTAAGTAATTAAAAGTAGATCTACCATTCAATCCAGTAATCCTACTACTGGGCCTCTACCCAAAGGAAAAGAAGCCATTGTATCAAAAAGATACCTACACATGTATGTTCATCACAGCACAATTCACAACTGCAAAGACATGGAACCAATCTAACTGCCTATTAACCAATGAGTGGATAAAAAAATGTGGTATATATACACCATGGAATATTACTCAGCCGTAAAAAGAACAAAATAGTGTATTTTGCAGTTACTTGGGTGTTGCTAGAAGCCATTATTCTAAGTGAAGTAACTCAGGAATGGAAAACCACATATTGTATGTTCTCACTTATAAGTGGGAGCTAAGCTATGGGTATGCAAAGGCATACAGAGTGTTATAATGGACATTGGAGACTCAGAAATGGGAAGATGGGAGGCGGTTGAAGGACAGAAAACTACATATTGAGTATAATGTACACTACTCAGGTGATGGTTACAGTAAAATCTCAGACTTCACCACTATACAATTCATTCATATATCCAAAACTCACTTGTACCTCAAAAGCTATTGAAAAATAAAACCAATTATTATTTGTGATACTGACTTCAGAAGCCTATTTTGTGGATGCTGCTGATGGGTACTAAAAACAGAAGGAAAGAGAACACTACTACAAATAATTACTTATTTTTGTCTTGTGAAAGTAACTTCTGTAGATAAGTTTTAAAATCAAATAGTTCTACAAATTTTAGGATGAAATACAGTAGTCCCTTGCTACCCCCTCCTCATTCCCCGGATTCTTTAGATGCAACCATTTTCAACTAATTCTTTTGTTATTTACATGTTTCAAAATAATCCTGATCTTTTTTTTTTTTTTTTTTTTTGAGACAGAGTCTCACTCTGTTGCTCACTCTGGAGTACAGTGGCACAATCTCAGCTCACTGAAATCTCTGCCTCTTGGATTCAAGTGATTCTCCCACCTCAGCCTCCCAAGTAGCTGGGACTACAGGTGCATGCCACCATGCCAGCTAATTTTTGTATTTTTAGTAGTGATGGGGTTTCACCATGTTGGCCAGGCTGGTCTCAAATTCATGACCTCAAGTAATACAGCCACCTTGGCCTCCCAAAGTGCTGGGATTACAAGTGTGAGCCACAGTGTGTGGCCTCAAAATAACACCCTTGATTTTCAGTTTTACATGTCATAATAGGCAGAATAATGAGCCCCAAATATGTCTACAATCCTAATCACTGGAACCTGTAAATATGTTATGTTCCATGACAAGTGGGAATTAAGTTAGCAGATGGAATTGCAGTTGCTAATCAGCTGGCCCTAAAGAGATTATCTTAAATTATCCAGGTGTGTCTCAATCACAAGTTTCTCTTAAATGTGGAAGGGGCAGGCAGAGAAATCAGTGTCAAAGTGATATGCTATGAGAAAGACTCACCTGGTTGTCGCTGGCTTTGAAACTGGAGGAAGGGGGCAGCCTTTAGAAGTTGAAAAAGGCAAGGAAAGAATTTTCCCTACAACTTTCAGAAAAGAGCACAGCCCTGCAGCACATCTTGGTTGAAGGTTTGAACTTTTGACCTCTAGAATTATAAAATACTAAATCTGTGTTGATGAAACTACTCAATTTGTGGTAATTTGTTTCAAAACCAAAGGAAAGTGAAATGGTTATTATTAGTGGACTTCATACTATAAGATATAAGTATTTAATTTTCTTTCATTTCGTCTTCTCAATTTTTCTATTAGAGTTATATCATTGATTACATCTAAATTCAGTGTTTACATTTTTAGGGCCATTTCATACATTTTGAAGCTAAAAAATATAATGTCTTGGTAATTGCCTGCTTCTTCATTTGCTTTCTTTGACTTATCTGTATTCATTCTCTTCCTTTGTGTAAGAAATATGAGTATCAATACCTTTTAGTATTTGCTTTGTTTTTGAAATATTTATCACCAAGATACTTATTATCCCAATGCCTCTGCCTAAAATATCACTCTTCTCTCAAGCCCTTCCAACACATTGAATGAACTATGAATTTTATTTATTCATATTTCCTTTGAGGTGTCTTTTTCTTTTTCTTTTTAAATTAAATTAAATTTTAAGTTCCAGGATACATGGATACATGTGCAGGACATGTGGGTTTGTTACATAGGTAAACATGTGGCATGGTGGTTTGCTGCACCTATCAACCCATCACCTAGGTGTTAAGCTCCACATGCATTAGCTATTTGTCCTGATGCTCCCCCTTCCCCCACCCCCCAGCAGGCCCCAGTGTGTGTTGTTCCCCTCCCTGTGCTCACATGTTCTCATTATTCCAATCCCACTTGTAAGTGAAATCATGCGGTGTTTGGTTTTCTGCGCCTGTGTTAGTTTGCTGAGGATAATGGCTTCCAGCTTCATCCATGTCCTGGCAAAGGACATGATCTTATTCCTTTTTATGGCTGCATAGTATTCCATGGTGTATGCATATGAAGTGTCTTTTTCTAAAAGTTTTGTTTTCTGTTCTAATCTGGACCACATGCTCTCTGGGTCTGCACTCATCCTGAAATATTCTTTCACCATTATCCCGAGAAATCCTATCACTTCCCTCTTTTGGATCTCCTATTACTTGAATCCATGTGCTCCTCACTCTTTTCCCCTATGTTGGCGGAACATATCCTCTAGTAGTTTATTAATACAAGATAAATGAGACATACCTTTTTGAGACATAAAGTGCATGAAATGTCTTTGTACCACCCTTATGTTTGACATATATTTGGCTGGCTAAAGAAATCTATATTGGAAACATATTTTTTCTATAATTTTGAATGCACTACTCTGGTGTCATCTATATTCAGTGTTAAAAAGTCCAATGCTGTCCGAATCTCAATCTCTTTTATGTGCCCTGTTTTTTTTCCTTTGGAAATTTTGGTGCTACTTTATTGCTGTTTCAAGCTATGGGCAATTTTTTCTGGAATTATTATTATTATTACTGTTATT
Source organism: Gorilla gorilla gorilla (assembly GCF_029281585.2). Lineage (NCBI taxonomy): Eukaryota > Metazoa > Chordata > Mammalia > Primates > Hominidae > Gorilla > Gorilla gorilla. Next base: position 103,308,732 of record NC_073228.2, read on the forward strand.
TCGGTCCTGAGGATATGTCCTTCAGTTTGGGGAAATTTTCTTTTATGATTTCTTTAATAATATCCTTGCCTGCATTTTCTCTGTTCTGTCAGATTTTAGTCTGATGTGGAAAATCCTCCAGTAATCTAATTTTAAAATGTTTTCTCTCCTATTTTCATTTTTTCGACTTTTGCTTTGTTGTCTTAGAGATCTCAATTTTAACTTTCAACCCTTCCATTGCATTTTTAATTTTTCAATTCCTTTTGTTTTTCTGAAGTTTAATTTTAATCATAACCCATTTGTATGTTTTTTTAAAAGACCTTTACTGAGGTATAATTTATATGCTATAAAATTCACCCATTTTATTATACAGCTGCAATTTTTCTCTATTTCTCTGACGATATTAATTATAGGTATTTGAAGTTTCCTCCTGTTTTGTTTTTCATTATTTTTGCTTTTCTCTGAGTTTCTTTTTTGTGTGTTTGCTTTCTTCATTTTATTTTTTCCTTTTTAGAAGGGGATTTTTCTCAAATCTTTGGCGATTCTTGGTAATTTCTAAGTGTGAAAACCTAAAAAACTGGAAGCTGTAGTTCTTAAACAAAACTTGTCTAGACTTGGGTTTTTCTCAGGGTGATTAATAGAGGGTTCTCTGTTTTGTTGGGGTACCCCGACTCTCCATGTCTCTGTATTTTCTCTTGAGCTATCACTTTTTCAAGAGAACTTTCTCATCTCCTACTTGGGCAGGGAGTGGAAGTAAATAAACCTGTCTGCCAGCATTCTAGAAGTCAACTTGGGGGTGGAGACTGATGATGCATTCATGCACCAGTTTTCTTTCATCTAATTCTCTTGTTTTCAGTACATGCTCCTCTTCTCATCAGTGTCTGGATCTCTGAGTCCAGAATTATTTGTTCCAACCTTCAGCCCCCTGGCAGCATGAATCAGGGAAGTCACCTGACTACACAGATACATGTGGGATTTAGGGGCGCATTGTTTCTTACATAGACTTTCAAATACTTCCCTTTCTAGTTTCACCTTTATTCCTACCTTCAGAAGTACCAGATCTATCCAACTCCTGAATCTTTCTGGAGTTATGCTCTTAGAATAATCCTGCTTTTCAGCATATCTCTTCTCTCTGCCCCTCACTCATAAGCTTTTAGCTTGCTTTGGTTTGTTGCATTTATCTGTCTCCTTTGCTTTTAGCCCTTACATAAGGATAAAGAACACACATATAGAAAGGAGCATAAAGTATACATGTGTAGCATAACAAACAATGTTAAAGTGACAGGAGTTTAACCACCATCTGAGTCAATAAATAATACATTACTGCCTCTAAAAAAGTCCTTGTATGTATTCCGTTGTGATTTTACTACCCTCTCCTTTGAAAACAACCACTCTCCCGATGTTTTTGTGAATAACTTTCTTGCTTTCATTTGTATTTTTTTGCCGCCTCTGAATGCCTCTCTAAGCAATATATTTTAGTTTTGCCTCCTTTTTGAGCTTGATATCAGTGGAAATAGATTATACACAATCATTTGGGTCTTACTTCTTTGCTGAATATTATGATCATTAGGTTCATTTATGCTGTTGTGTGTAGCTGTAATCCATTTCATCCATTTCATTGCTGTGAGAGTGTGCCATAGCTTGATTAGACCACAATTTAAAAAGATTCTGTTACTGCTGGGCGTTTTAGATTTTTCCATGTCCTTTAGCTTTATAGCTTTTAAAATTATCTTCTCTTTTTGCTGTTGCCTTCTCTCATCCTCTTTGGGTATGTATCTTAAATAAAGTTCTTATTTTTTTCTTTCAAATCGTTTGTACTTTTTAAGTAGGGGGGCACTGGGAGATAAACCCTATGTTTAAATGAAGCCAGGATTATTATGTTAAGCTATTATACGGTGTCAAAGTTATAGAAATTATGCTAAATACATTTTTGTACACTTGAGTTCTCTGATTCTTTTTGCTGTCATAAACCAAGACTGGGGAACTTAGGACAACGTTGAAGCTAAGTTTTATAAAACCTAAAATTACGATTTGGTTAAGAAAGAGATCTTAGTGCGTTTGATGTAGGAATTCCACTTTGCAAAGAGAATGGAAGTAGCTGTCTCCATACAAAGGCAACCACAAACTAACGCTTGCCTTTGAATTTGTGATATCCCCTAATTCTCCAGTATCTTTCTTTTTACATTAATATTCCCTAGAAAACATTACCTGGAATGATCCTCTGTGCATGAAGAAGTACACATTCTGCAATGATAAGTGCAAACAAAACTGAACATTTTATTTCTCCCTTTTTGCTATTCTCTGACCTGCAGTGCATTCCAATACTTTCTGCTTTCAGTTAACACGCAGTTCTTTGTTATTTTGATCACTGGACCTCAATAGCACAGCACATATGCAATGGCCAATGGATATTCTGGCCTGAATATTAATGATATCTGAGTGCAGACTGAGATATAATAATGGTAAAAATTGTAGATGATAGTTTATTATTTCTAGACAGTAGCACACAGCTAAAGGGAGAATATAGGTAATTAAATACAGGTGATATAAACACACACTTTTTTGTGGCCAAATATAATTATATCACATATATCATAAATTCAAAGTTTTATTTTCAAAAGAGCAACCTAATTATTTTCAAAGCTTTTTGTAAAAAACCCCATTCATGACCTTGATGATTATACAGACTAAGAAAGCTATATTTAAAAGAGTGTTTTTCTGTGTAAGAAATATCTTTTAGTGGTTCATTAAAATCACTGTGAAGCATTTTTTCCCTTTCAGGTTACATAGTATAATGATAAATATACCTGCTCTGATAATAAGCATCAGTGTTTAATTGAGGAATCAGTTTGAACTCCAGAAAACGTGGTACCTATTATTCATAGGACTGAATATTTTTTTATTTAAAAAAACACACAAACAAAGAAAAAAGCAGATAACTTAAGGAAGGGGAAATCTTATAAAGTAGAAACTTTACCTGTGATGTAGTGGTGTTGCAAAGATCACTAATGGTGTCTCCTACTATCTGATCTGGAAACAAAGACATTGTCCTGTTGTATTTTATTTACAGAAAAATAGGGTTACATGGAATCGTGTTACTTGTATAAGAAAGGCAGTCATCACCTTTCTTTTATTGAATACATAATTTTTCAGGATTTGGGGATGATTTTTCTAAAGCAGAATCCTTTTTCTTTTGGAATATTTCAGATAATTTCAATAGAATCTCAGCTGGAGCTCAAGACTTGGTTATTTTCTTTTTCTTTTATTTCTTTTTTCTTCTTTCTTTTTATTTTTTATTTTTTAAAATGAATCCAGCATTCCTTTGGAGAACAGAAGGTGGCACTCTTCCTTTTATCTTGTGAGATTTTCCACTTGAATGTTTAATTCTTCCTGTTAAGATTCGGAGCAGCACCCTGTTGGCAAGTTGATTGTTTCTTTGTGGTTAATGACTACTTTTTCACTTATCAAAAGACAGGGACACATTCCATGAAGTGTAATATTGAATGTGAGGCACCAAGTGTCATTGGCAATTCAATAGTAAATAGCGGTTAAAGTTTGACGAGGTCTCTTACAGTTTACTTGCTCGTGTGAGCAAGTTGTTTCCTGAATGATTTTCTCCTCATTTTGTTTTATTGATGTAGGGAATAGAAAGCATCTAAATATATGAGATCACTTGGAAAAGATTTGCTATTACCACTTCCACATGCTCAGAAACTGGTGGCTGATTAAATGAGCATATAGTGATAAAATGTGTGACCTCTCAGCCAATTCTAAGTCTCAAACTTCTTTTTGAATCTTAAATCTTGTTTTATTTTCTTGTATTTGGTATCTATCTAGGCTAGTTAATGTTGGTAAGGTTGAGATTGTCTCATAGATGGCAAGAAAATTGATTTGATTGCCCTACATTGTATTTACATTTTTTCCCAAGGGCATGAAAGCAGTTACACATATTCAAGTATTTTCTAAATAATGTTATCTTGCTAGATTTCATATATTCTGTTTCTTTTTTGAAGGTCATCTCTTCATTATGCATATAAAACAGGCCCAGATTTTCCTAGTGGTCCTACATTTTAGGCTTCATCGTCATATAATTTGCTTCATTTTCTAAATATTTTAAGCTCCAAATTGAATATGAATTGTAAACATCACTGTGTCTTGTTACTAATATAAATTATTAGGATATGTATGTGTTAGGGAGTTGGTTACTTAAATTGGGATAATTCGATTTGATTCTATTTTTAACATTCTGCCTGACATCAGTGTAGAGTTTAAATCCTGGTTCTGCTCAACACTTTAAATGATATGGCCTGTATGTATGTCTGGAGCAATTCTACCTATCATATCCCAGGTTGTTTTTGTGCTGTTTTAATTATAGCTCTTATTTTTATTAGCTAAACAATTCAAGACAGGTCTTGTACTCTTGCAAAAGTGGTATCTATTAAGAAAGCAAACCAAAATTCACAATAAAAATAAAAAAGTGTTTGGTCCTTTATAAAAACTAGATAAAAATCAATGGATTTTTTGGGATACTGGGCTAGGAAGAAATATCAAATGATAATACCTTTGAGTATAAGCCTAAAAGCTCATGGCTGATAAGACATAGGAAAGGAGCAACAAAACATGGTTCTAATAATCATGACCAGAGAGAGTTGCTTGGATGTCATGATAATCATCTGTCTCCTTTCCCCACTTCCTACATTGATAAACTATAGAAAAAGGAGTTCACAGAAATCAATTATTAAGAGGACCTATTACAGAATCTAGTCCTGGAGAATAAAAATAAGTATAACTGAATCTTTAAGAATTTGAGAGCAATGGAGTCCAAGTACTACTTGGTGATTTTTCATTATATTGGCCTCTAGGTAGAATGAGCATGGATTTTCTCCAATTAGAAGGCCTGTAATTTGTTTTGCAGGGACTTTGAAATCAGTAGTTTTAGGCTGTATAGCTGCTAGTCTGGGTGTATTTTGCATGGGTTTTACAGCTGTAGCACTCAGGAATAAAGTCATAGAGCCAAAGACAGCTTTGTAATATAAACTTTGATGTTCTATAGCAGAGGTCAGCAAACTATTTTGTAAAGGCCCTATAGTTAATGTTTTAATCTTTCTGGGCCAACAGACAAAAATGAGGATATTATGTAGGTACTTTTATAACTATTTACAAGTAACCATTTAAATATGTAAAAACATTCTTAGTAGGCTATACAAAAATAGGCAGTAGACCTGGTTTGGCCTGCAGGCCACAGTTTCCTCAATCTCTACAGCATTCAAAAACTGTATTCTGTGTCTATATTTTGTTTTAATAATTCAGGTTAAGATCCAGATGTTTGTTTGGTCAGAAATACAGGAACACTAGTATTCTTAGAACTTGAATGTTTGTTTGAATTATGTAAAGAACTGTAGCTGATTACAGATTAAAATTTTGGTTTGGTTGATTTGCTTGCACTAATAAAGACACATTCACATCTGGCAAACATAAAGGCAGGTCCTCAACAATCAAGTGGCATTTATTTAAACTATTATGGAAATGTCAAAAGTCCTGCTGGAGACAAGGAATCATTACAGCAGGTAGTTCCTGATGTTTTATAATTCTGTGCCTAGGAAAGACCTGATCTAGTTTAATAAGTTAAATAAATCAGTCAGGAAAAAATAAAATTGTATGAAAAGGAAAAATATAAAAGCATAGTTTGGTGATAAATTTTGTCTTGCAGTTGCAGAGGCTCTTTAATGATTCCCTAGTTTGTACTAAGCCTTTGAGAACTGCTTTCCTTGGAATTTGCAGGGAAACATCCAGCAGATGGGCTGAAGATCTTGTCTAGCTACTGAAAGACTTGCTAGCCCAAAAGGAAATCAGGTCATCCAATCAGATGAACCCATTCTCTTGAGGTTCTGCACAATTGCTTCTCTGGATGGCAGTTAATCATCAGGCCATATGGGTGCTTTTAACATCTGGCTAACTTCCAGGAAGAATTCAATAAGTTTGGTCTAGTACAGTTGGAACATATCTTCCACTGTTTATGTGCCTCATAATTCGTAGAAAAATATCTTTTCATATTGGGAAAAAAGGCTTAGAATCAACAGGGTTTCATTGGCCCTACAGAGTTCCCCTGGCTATGAGCTGTTGCCCACCTTAGGTTTGTCTCCTACAGGAGATGACGTTGCTGTCTTCATATCACGAACAATAGTTCATGACATCAAGATATTTCTCCATTAGTTTTGTCCTATGCATGCTTCTCTATGAATTCAATACATGTTTAGTATTTTCATTGTAGGTGATTAGTGTTTTTAGTTACTTTTAAATTTCACTTATATGAGAGAAAAGACAGAAAGTGTAGTTAGGGATGTGTTTTCAACAGAGAAAGTGAACTCAGAATTTTTCTAGTTCATAGACAATAGTAATTTTAAAAAGTAAAGAAAAAGTTCTTTTTATAATTGATTGACACTTACTGAATTGATACTAAATCTGTCTCAGCCATATTATTTTGATTTAAATATATATTTTCATTAGAACTTCTCTATACTTTATTTTGATATAACTGTAAGGTAATGATATGAGGTTAACATCTTTGAAATTATTATCTCCACAAATATACATTTTATTTAAAGAACCAATAAAGGTTTCCCCAATAATTGTCAACTAATAAGCTTCCAATATTTTGTAGTAAAATATTCCCTAGATTAACTATCATATTGCATTAATTCTAAGAGACGTATTTTCTTATTTTCACTTTTAGTGTCTTTGGAATCTGGGTGCATCCTGTAAGTGATAATAATAACATGATAGTATGTTATGTAAAACCGGCAGATTTTAAATGATGGTACATCATAAAATCAGGAGCTGATTTAAATGACAGTGCATCTTAAAATCGATGGTTTCTTAGATTCAGTAAAATAAACTATTTCTGGAAATATCCCAGGATATATTAGTATATATATTAGTATATATTAGTATATATATCCTGTATAATAGTAATAAAAATAGTAATAAAATTTAAAAAAATGTTATAAAGTTCAAGACTAATTCTGGAGATGAAGTTGGCTAAAAGGCTAGGACCAGATGGTAAGAAAAACTGCATGCCAGAGTAAACGAGGCCCTGAGAAGTTATCAAAGGCATTTGAGTAAAACAAGGACATCTTGATGTTGAAGACTTCTCTTTTCTCTGCTGTTTCCTCTAACTATTATTCTATTTCTTTGTTCACTATCAATCTTTAAAAAGGTCTATTCGCTCTGTAACTTCTGTCTTATTATTTATTTCCTTAACTCTTTACGCCTTACAGCATGGCTTTTTGAAAATTCCTATTCTGCTGGAACTGATCTCTCAAGTCCAATTGTGTCTTTTCTCAGGCTTCATCTTGCTCTAGGAAGTGATTGGTACCATCAATTAGTTCTGCCTCATCGATTGGTCTCTTCATGGATCCTGTGGCCATGCTGTCTCTCAGTTCATGTTCTATGTTTATGTTTATTCTTTTAAAATCTCTTGCTTTACTATTTCTTCTCATTCCTTTAATGAAGGTTTTTCTGAGGTGAATTTTAAAATCTTCTTCCCTTTGATCTCACCTTCACACAATAATTTTGACTTAATTCACAAGAGTCCCCAGTTTACCTGTAGACCTGACTTTTTATCCAAGTATTAGTCTTGTATTGATACATGCCTTCACGGACATTAATTTGTATAGTTCTTAAGATCAACATGTACAAAACCAAACTGTTTAATTTCTTTAAATATTTGAAAACTGACACCCAAACCAGTTTCTTCTGATCTCATATTTCTGCTTTTAGCACTAGCCCTGTGTCAATCATGCAGGTTAAATATCTTCTACCAATTAAACATTATTTTAAACTGCACAGTTAAATAACATTTTCATAAAAGTTCAAATATTACAGGTAAGGCCAGTGTATCATTGAGTCCCCTCATCCATGTCTTATTTTCAAAGAAAACAATTGTGTATAATCTCCGTTCATTTGAAATTCGTGTGTGTGTGTGTGTGTGTTTGTACCCAATATATAGTTTGGTTTGGGGGGCATATATTTAACAATTTATCTTGCACATCTTTCTTGCAATGTTAATATAAATAATTCCATCTAAATGTTTTAAACATTAATGGTATTTCATTGTCATCAAGCCATTTTTAAAACATCTCCCTTACATTCCAACTCACATGTAATCCTTTTTACCTCAGCAGTGTTATTTTACATAGAGTTTAAAACTCCCATTTTAAAGATACATGTATAAACACTATTGTGGGCTAGATTAGTTGAACTGTTTGGAATCATCACTGAGGCCCATAAAGTTTATTTGACCTGTGTAGGGCTATTCAGCTCTTTGTCTTAAAACCAGACCTGCTGACTCTCTTCTGGGTTTTTTTTTTTTTTTTTTTTTTTTTTTTTACCAGCACCAGGGCTCCTTTATTTACATTCACATTTCTACTTCCCTAGGACTGTTAAGATCTCACTGAAATATAGGCACCTTAAAAGAGACCTAACTAGAGCAGCTCTTCAGCCAGTCTGACCCTATTTTTATAACATCAAAATCCAAATAAAAGAGTTGGATTATAATATTCTTATTAACTTTACTAAAGCCCGAATGACTTAAAAAATAATTGCATCCCGTCTTACAGTAATCCCAATAGGTAAATGTTACATAACTTGTTACAATGAAAAAAACCAAAGAATATAAACCTATAAGTAACTTATTTAACTGCTTAATCAAACCAGTGAAATCACTAGCTAATGTGCTGTATTTGATTTATGCGCTTGCTCATTAACATTCTTAATAGAAGCTTTGTGTTGGTTGATGGAATCAATAAAGGTGAGCCTTATATCAAGTGATTTTGATCCATGTATTACCTTTGTCTTTATCGTCTTAACTTGGAGGACACTGATGAATCATTTTATTAATAATATAATTGATTTGGTAGACACCACCCTAGGAAAATTTGTTTTGCTAAAATTTCTAATGATTACATTTCATACTTATATCTTCTAAGCACGTAAAGCACATTATGTTATTTATATTTAATTATTGGAAACCTCAAAATTGACATCAACACTGGATGCCTGTGAATCCAATAGCTCCCCTTTCCTCCTCAAGTTCACAGGCTGTGGGCTCTATTATCTCACTGAATGACTCTTAATGACAGATTTTTTTTTAAAACAGCTTCTTTCTCTAAGTCAACTAAATTTCAAGACAGAGAGCCATATTCCAATTGGAATCAGCAAAATAGAGAATTTATTGGCTCCATAATCTAAGAGTGTAGATCCAGATACTCAATTTTTACTGTAAAGATTCTGCCTGTCTTCATCTCTCGGTCAGGTAACTGTACTCCTGTTCATATGAGATAGTCCAGGTTTATGTTGTTTGCCTGGCAGCCTGTGTAGCATTTGTCCTGACAGAAGTGTTCTACTATGGATGATAAAGTGTATGGTCATTCTATCTGTTGATTCCAGAATTGGGTTTATGCAATCTTCTCCTGTGGCAGTGAGATGGGCATCAGGAAATAAAGCCTTAAAATGTACTAGCCTGTATCAGCTTGTCATCAGGGCAGAAATCCTAATTATGTGGGTCATGGGCAGTTATTTTGGTTAGATAAGTGGAATCTGCTCATTAGGCAATCTCAGCTCATGCTAAGGGAAGAGGGAAATGGTTTCAGCTCTACTCAGATGATAAAGACTGAGATATAGGAAAAAGTGGTTCCCCCAAGCAAAATGCCTTCAAAGTACTATTTTTGGATGAAGGGTAGAATAGACACTGGGTAAACAAAAACGATATTGTTCATTGAAAAAAAATAGATTTTTTTTACCCTCTGTATAGGAATTACCAAAAAAACTTTTCTCAATACTACCTTTAAGAATAGAGATTATATCCTTCTTCTTGTGTTCCCTCCTTTTTTCTAATGTTGCTGAGAGGACTTGTCAGGAGGCGGATAATTCAATAGTTTTTTATACTGTTGTGTGTCATTTTTCTGTCTGTTTCAGAGTTTTTCCTTAACCAACAGCACTTCTAAGTTGTTCACATGTTGATGAATTGATTCACAGTAATCAGACTCTGAAGAGACTGATTTGTAAACCAGTGCCCAAGTTATTTATAAAGGAAGATGCATCTAGTGCAGTCTATAACTGGTACTAGCTGTTTTCTTACCACACCACTTTTTTGACATCAATATAAGTGGGAAACCCAATCTGTTAGTAATAGATGGCTTTGGCAAGCATAGAATCAGCCAGAGCCAAGGGAAGTGGATGGATTTAAGGAACATCTCCTGTAAGCTGAGATAGAGCCTGAAGGAATTATGCCTCCCCCAAATAAAAATAGATTCAAGGGGTAATCAGTGCCTGTCATCCGGTGCAGTGCCTCTGCTCCTCAGGTCAATTCCTGGTAGACATTGGTAAGGTTCTTGTTCTCTTTTTTTTTCAGCACTCCTGTTGACCCTTGTGGATTATTATTTTCCTATTTCCCTCCCCCTCGACCCCAGTACTGATCTTAGACAAAACTGGGAAGTAGATGCAATTGTCTTAACATGTATTGCATACTTTTTTTCATAGTCCTCTTATTTTTAAAAGCTTTTTTATTAAAGTATAATACACACAAAGGAAATCATACAGAAATAAATAACTCTGAATTATTAAAAATTGAACACATCTGTAAACAGTATCCAACTTCTATCCCTTTTTAACAATTCCCCTTTCTCATGTGATATACTATCATTTGATCTCTTCCCTCTCATGTGTTAGTAATTTAAAGCGAGACCCTAAAGCAATATCAATGCTTGAAATAAGGTGATGAATTGCTAAAGATAGACTACCATGTATATCAGAAGATAAAAACTGTGCAGAATCTTCCAATTTTTTCTTTGGATTAAGTATGGGAGATTTGGGGAAAACAAAATTCAATATAAGTTGGAGAAAGCTTTATGTAAAAGTTGGAATCAAATCTTGAATTAAGTGTAGAATTTATCAATTAGAAGGCAGAAGGAGAAAGAGAGTGAGTGGAAGTGAGAGGAATAGCACAGTGCAGCATAGTACAGAATAAAAAGGCAGGCCAGGGGCTGGACCAAAGGGTGAAGGTCATAATACAGTAAGAAGCAAAGTTTCAGATGGGCAGAGTCCAGCGAAAGCAAAACATTTACAAAGCAGAGACTATAGACTGAATCATGGCTTTCAGCAAGAATGACAATAATAGACACACTACGGAAATAATGGCTTGACAGTGATATGTTAAGGGCTTTGAGGGGAAAGAGGGACTACGGGAAAGAACAATTACATTGTTGTTCTACCTATTGTAGGGGCTAATTCTTAAATCTGAACTAAAGGAATGGCTAAAATGGATAACATAGATATTTTGAAATAGGAATAAATAGAACTAGTTTACATACTATAGCAGGTGTAGTTATTAAGAAATTTAAAATTAAATAAAGTATTTAAAATCTGTAGAATTGGTTCCTAAGAAGAGCTGGGTTTGGAAATAAGAGGATTTTAGTTTGGGATCTGATGTGTTTGCATAGCTGGTAAGGACATACAAGTGAAGGGCTCAAGTGGGCAAACAAAAATATGGAATGAGTAGATTTTAAGTGTTTTCACCACAAATTGACAATCATGTGAAGTAATGCATGTATTCATTGTGGAATGGTTTGGCCATTCCAAAATGTGCATGTGTTTCAGAATATCATGTTGTATACAACAAATATATATACTTTTATCTGTCAATTAGAAAATCTTTAAAAATGCTAACATACCAAAAAAAATCCCAGAAAAAAAATGGGATAGAGGTATAAGAAAGAGGTCAAGATTGGAGATGCATTTGGGAGTTGTGTATGTGGAGAATTGTGAGAATAAGTAGGCTGCCATTTGAATGATAAAATGAACAGAGGGAAGATATCTTAGACTTTGGGTCTACACATGGAAGACAGGATGCTTTAAACATAGGAACTAAGGAAATAAAAAAATATTTAGCAGCTTTTATGTTTTATGTACTGTTTTTATATGCCATGTACTGTTCTCAGTGTTTCAAGTGTATTCATTGGTTCAAACTGCTTTACAGAAAAGAAAACTGAAGCACAAAAAATAACCATAGTGCAGAGTTTGGGAAATCAAGAAATTTCAGGTTTGACATTTCAGCTAAATGTTACAGAAACATTAAATATACTTAGAAAGATCATCATTGAGATTTGAGGTAACAGTTTGATTTATATCAGCATAGAAAATAAATTTTAAAGAAAGAAGTGGAAAACATTTAGGACCAGTAGGAGGAGGACCTATGTGCTATGAGTTTGACATTGAATGGAAGAATAAACACTATGAAAGCAAAACTAGAGTTTTAGAAAAGAAGTTCAGATATGATTAAAGAGAGATGGAGAAAAGTATAGAGAAGAGTATATTGCTGATCTATGAAAGAGGGAGCCATTGCCAAAGGGACATTCTGGGAATGTGGAGTGTGCGTGGAAGCATTAACTACAAGCATAGGGTCTGTGTTCTTGGTTCCTATTATGGGAAGACACTGTGAGGGGATGTGGTAAGAAAAAATCCTGTGTTGACTCATTGTATGAAGAGCTCACAAAAGGGCTTACATTGTCTTCAGACAGAAGCAGGCAGTTCTGGGAACTGAACAAATAAAAATTATTAAAGAATGAAAGGAGAAGGGTGAGCAGGAGGGAGGAAGCTAACGTTCTATGAGAATCCACTTTGTGCCAGGCGGCGTGACAGCAACTCTGACAAATTGGACAGTGTGAGTCTTTAACACATCAGTTTTACAAAATTGAACGGTTTCCTTCAAGTTATCTATGCTTTTTCTGTCTTTATTATTTTACTTGGGACAATTTGTCCTTTTCCCTCATCTTCCAATATTTTATTTTATCTGTCATTGACTCTAGGTTGACGCTTACTCGGAAAGAAGAATTCCGCTCAGAGTGAATTCCAATTTGGATGTTCTATGTGTAAACATAATCTCATGTACTGGCAATTTCCTTGTATTTGAAGCTTGCATAAATATTCACACTTCTAGGTTCTCCATCATCTGCTGAGTAGAAGTCTTCAATCTCCTTAATGCAGTCTTTAAATTATTTTATGTCTATTGAAATGTTCATGTTTTGTGGAGACGTAGATGTATTCTTGTTCTCAGACAGACTAAAAAGAATTATGCTTGCAGGAATAAAAAAGAAATAATAAGTTTATTATGTACTTGACAGAATTTTACCTGGTGCCTTTATCATCTTGAATATGGTAGAGTATTCAGGGCTTTTTTTCTCTTTGATAAAGTTACACTGGGTTATAAATATACAAAAGACTTCATTGCTATATGGTTAAATTCATATTTGTCATCTTATTCTTTTTAGCTGGCTGTTGAGCATTGGAGTTTTTCATGTATTTGAGCATTAAAAATGATATCAGCTACCTTTAAAAGATCTAGGTTAACAGTAGGAGAACTGCCCTTCAAATATCAATGAAAGGATTTAAAAATTTTTATTTGTATATGTTTAAGGAGTACAAGTGCAATTCTGTTACATGGCTATATTACCTACTAGTGAAGTATGGGCTTTTAGTGTATCTATCACTTGAATAATGTATATTGTACCCATGAAGTAACATCTCATCAGTCACCCCCCTCACCCCCTCCCATCCCCACCTTTCTCAGACTCTGGTGTCTACATCCCACACTGTGTCCACGTGTATACATTATTTAGCTCTCACTTTTAAGTGAATACATGTGGTATTTGTCTTTCTGTTATTAATGCTTAATGACAGCCATGTTTGTCTATGTTGTCTCTCTAAGGCCTGTAAAGAAAGTTCTGAGGTTAAATTTCTATTCTTGTTTCTGCACGGGTTTTTTTTCCCCTTGGTATCACTACCATTGTTTGCTCATTCTTATAGATGTATCCAGAGTCCGCAAAAGCAATTTAAAGATGTTTGTTTTTGGTTATAGGATTGGAAGTGTTTTTAAGGATGAATTCAAATCTATTAGCAAATATCCTAAGTGTACAACCTACTGCCATTAGATTAGCAGGAGTATTTTTTTAAGGGAAGGAAGAGAATTTTTTTTTAACTGTATTATTGTTATTATTATTATACTTTAAGTTCTAGGGCACATGTGCACAATGTGCAGATTTGTTACATATGCATATATGTGCCACATTGGTGTGCTGCACCCATTAACTCATCATTTACATTAGGTATATCTCCTAATGTTTTCCCTCCCCCCTCCCCCCACCCCACAACAGGCCCTAGTGGGTGATGTTCCCCACCCTGTGTCCAAGTGTTCTCATTGTTCAATTCCCACCTATGAGTGAGAACATGTGGTGTTTGGTTTTTTCTTCTTGTGTTAGTTTGCTGAGAATGATGGTTTCCAGCTTCATCCATGTCCCTACAAAGGACACGAACTCATCCCTTTTCATGGCTGCATAGTATTCCATGGTGTATATGTGCCACATTTTCTTAATCCAGTCTATCATTGTTGGACGTTTGGGTTGGTTCCAAGTCTTTGCTATTGTGAATAGTGCTGCAATAAACATACGTGTACATGTGCCTTTATAGCAGCATGATTTATAATCCTTTGGGTATATACCCAGTAATGGGATGGCTGGGTCAAATGGTATTTCTAGTTCTAGATCCTTGAGGAATCACCACACTGTCTTCCACAATGGTTGAACTAGTTTACAGTCCCACCAACAGTGTTAAAGTGTTCCTATTTCTCCACATCCTCTCCAGCACCTGTTGTTTCCTGACTTTTGAATGATCACCATTCTAACTGGTGTGAGATGGTATCTTACTGTGGTTTTGATTTGCATTTCTCTGTTGGCCAGTGATGAACATTTTTTCATGTGTCTTTTGGCTGCATAAATGTCTTCTTTTGAGAAGTGTCTGTTCATATCCTTTGCCCACTTTTTGATGGGGTTGTTTGTTTTTTTCTTGTAAATTTGTTTGAGTTCATTGTAGATTCTGGATATTAGCCCTTTTTCAGATGAGTAGATTGCAAAAATTTTCTCCCATTCTGTAGGTTGTCTGTTCACTCTGATGGTAGTTTCTTTTGCTGTTCAGAAGCTCTTGAGTTTAATTAGACCCCATTTGTCAATTTTGTCTTTTGTTGTCATTGCTTTTGGTGTTTTAGACATGAAGTCCTTACCCATGTCTATGTCCTGAATGGTATTACCTAGGTTTTCTTCGAGGGTTTTTATGGTTTTAGATCTAACATTTAAGTCTTTAATCCATCTTGAATTAATTTTTGTATAAGGTGTAAGGAAGGGATCCAGTCTTAGCTTTCTACACATGGCTAGCCAGTTTTCCCAGCACCATTTATTAAATAAGGAATCCTTTCCCCATTTCTTGTTTTTGTCGGGTTTGTCAAAGATCAGACGGTTGTAGATGTGTGGTATTATTTCTGAGGGCTCTGTTCTGTTCCATTGGTCTATATCTCTGTTTTGGTACCAGTACCATGCTGTTTTGGTTACTGTAGCCTTGTAGTAAAGTTTGAAGTCAGGTAGTGTGGTGCCTCCGGCTTTGCTCTTTTGGCTTAGGATTGTTTTGGCAATGTGGGCTCTTTTTTGGTTCCGTATGAACTTTAAAGTAGTTTTTTCCAATTCTGTGAAGAAAGTCCTTGGTAGCTTGATGGGGATGGCATTGAATCTATAAATTACCTTTGGCAGTATGGCCATTTTCATTATATTGATTCTTCCTATCCATGAGCATGGAATGTTCTTCCATTTGTTTGTATCCTCTTTTATTTTGTTGAGCAGTGGTTTGTAGTTCTCCTTGAAGAGGTCTTTCACATCCCTTGTAAGTTGGATTCCTAGGTATTTTATTCTCTTTGAAGCAATTGTGAATGGGAGTTCACTCATGATTTGGCTCTCTGTTTGTCTGTTATTGGTGTATAAGAATGCTTGTGATTTTTGCACATTGATTTTGTATCCTGAGACTTTGCTGAAGTTGCTTATCGGCTTAAGGAGATTTTGGGCTGAGATGATGGGGTTTTCTAAATATGCAATCATGTCATCTGCAAACAGGGACAATTTGATTTCCTCTTTTCCTAATTGAATACCCTTTATTTCTTTCTCCCTGATTGCCCTGGCCAGAACTTCCAACACTATGTTGAATAGGAGTGGTGAGAGAAGGTATCCCTGTCTTGTGCCAGTTTTCAAAGGGAATGCTTCCAGTTTTTCCCATTCAGTATGATATTGGCTGTGGGTTTGTCATAAATAGGTCTCATTATTTTTAGATATGTCCCATCAATACCTAATTTATTGAGAGTTTTTAGCATGAAGTGTTGTTGAATTTTGTCAAAGGCCTTTTCTGCATCTATTGAGATAATCATGTGGTTTTTGTTGTTGGTTCTGTTTATATGCTGGATTACATTTATTGATTTGCACATGTTGAACCAGCCTTGCATCCCAAGGATACAGGCCACTTGATCATGGTGGATAAGCTTTTTGATGTGCTGCTGAATCCAGTTTGCTGTATTTTATTGAGGATTTTTGTGTCGATGTTCATCAGGTATACTGGTCTAAAATTCTCTTTTTTTGTTATGTCTCTGCCAGGCTTTGGTATCAGGATGATGCTGGCCTCATAAAATGAGTTAGGGAGGATTCCCTCTTTTTCTATTGATTGGAATAGTTTCAAAAGGAATGGTACCAGCTCCTTGCAATGCTTATCTCTTATAACACAGACTTTAAACCAACAAAGATCAAAAGAGACAAAGAAGGCCATTACGTAATGGTAAAGGGATCAATTCAACAAGAAGAGCTGACTATCCTAAATATATATGCACCCAATACAGGAGCACCCAGATTCATAAAGGTAGTCCTTAGAGATCTACAAAGAGACTTAGACTCCCACACAATAACAATGGGAGACTTTAACACCCCACTGTCAACGTTAGACACGTCGACAAGACAGAAAGCTAACAGCGATATCCAGGAATTGAACTCAGTTCTGCACCGAGTGGACCTAATAGACATCTACAGAACTCTCCACCCCAAATCAACAGAATATACATTCTTCTCAGCACCACACCGCACTTATTCCAAAATTGACCACATAGTTGGAAGTAAAGCATTCCTCAGCAAATGTAGAAGAACAGAATTTATAACAAACTCTCTCTCAGACCACAGTGCAATCAAACTAGAACTCAGTATTAAGAAACTCACTCAAAACCGCTCAACTACATGGGAACTGAACAACTTGCTCCTGACTGGGTACATAATGAAATGAAGGCAGAAATAAAGATGTTCTTTGAAACCAATGAGAACAAAGACACAACATACCAGAATCTCTGGGACACATTTAAAGCAGTGTGTAGAGGGAAATTTATAGCACTAAATTCCCACAAGAGAAAGCAGGAAAGATCTAAAATCGACACCCTAACATCACAATTAAAAGAGCTAGAGAAGCAAGAGCAAACACATTCACAAGCTAGCAGAAGGCAAGAAATAACTAAGATCAGAGAAGAACAGAAGCAGGTAGAGACACAAAAAACCCTTCAAAAAGGAGCTGGTTTTTTGAAAAGATCAGCAAAATTGATAGACAGCTAGCAAAACTAATAAAGAAGAAAAGAGAGAAGAATCAAATAGACGCAACAAAAAATGATAAAGGGGATATGACCACTGATCCCACAGAAATACAAACTACCATCAGAGAATACTATAAACACCTCCACGCAAATAGACTAGAAAATCTAGAAGAAATGCGTTAATTCCTGGACACATACACCCTCCCTAGACTAAACCAGGAAGAAGTTGAATCCCTGAATAGACCAATAACAGGCTCTGAAGTTGAGGCAATAATTAATAGCCTACCAACCAAAACTTTTCTCAATATAGCTGAGAAAGTTTATAGAGTATGTGTGGTTTGAAAAATCTCTCTTGCTTCTCACTTCTCTATCGCTTCTCAGCCTTTTGGCTAAGATCAAGTGTGAAAAATCTCTCTTGCTGATTTTGAGGAATTGCAATTATTTAAGTGAAATTTTGTATTACAAAAATAAGAATTTTTGGGATACTTTTATAAATAGAGAATTTTTAATTTTAGATAATTTTTTTTTTAGCTTTCCAGCTTATCCTGATGAATTTCTTTAGGCAGTTAAGTTGCTTGTTAATGGATATAAAATAATTTCCTTATAGTATCAACATTTTTTATACGTTTCTTTCTGGAACCTAATCATTTGGACTTTTCTTTAGATCTTTACTTACAGTATTGAAAAAGTAAGCATTATAGGAAAAAGTAAAACAATTGCCATTGATAGCTGAGATGCAATTGATAATTGTATAAGCTGAGTTGCTATAACAAAGAAAGACAAAAGTAGTGATTCAAACAATGTAGAAATTTATTTCTCTCTTATATGACAGACCAGGGGTAAGCAAATTATCCAGGGTAAGTAGAGGTCTTTGATCTAGGATGGCATTCAAGAACCAGGCTCCTTTTGTTTGATTGTTTTACCAGTTTTTGGGATGTTCCCTTTTTCTTAATGGAGAGAACTATCTCACCAGCACCATGTCTGCATTCAAGACTATAGGAGAGGGAAAGAGAGTGGTTGGAATTTCTAAGAAAGAAGATGCGGTCATCATTTCTGCCCATTTCTCAAAAGACTATAACCACGCTTTGCCTCAAGGGAGGTTGGGAAATACAGGGCCTTCCTTGCAGGCCATTAGTCCCCACTGAAATTAAAGGAGTTTTTTTGTTTGTTTGTTTGTTTTTTGTTTTTTTAACAGAAGGAATGGATAGATACTAGGGTATTATTTGGTAGTCTCTTCCAAAACACTTAGGCAAGTTAATAACATCCATGAATTGAAAATCTTGCAGAAATGAGATAATACAAAACAGCTGGGGAAAAGTAGAGAATTTTATAAATAGTATGAAGCTTCAGCTTAGCATTAGGATTATGATACAATTTATCAGATCTTCTATTACAGGCTATTTATAAATTAGGGAAATGTAAGAGACAATGTTAACAAATATTTTTTCTCCTGGCTCATGGAAAAAATAACAATGCTGAAAAGTAAAGTAATTAGTTTTACATTCCTTCCCTGTACACCTAGTGAGAACTCCTCAGTGCATAACATTCATATTCTCATTTTTCCCCTACCCTCTGCCAATGTGCTGGACTCTGCTTTCATTGTGCTTCCAATCCATTCAGATTCTTTTTATTATTATTATTATTATTATACTTTAAGTTTTAGGGTACATGTGCACAATGTGCAGGTTTGTTACATATGTATACATGTGCCATGTTGGTGTGCTGCACCCATTAACTCGTCATTTAGCGTTAGGTATATCTCCTAAGGCTATCCCTCCCCCCTCCCCCCCACCCCACAACAGTCCCCAGAGTGTGATGTTCCCCTTCCTGTGTCCATGTGTTCTCATTATTCAATTCCCACCTATGAGTGAGAACATGTAGTGCTTGGTTTTTTGTCCTTGCGATAGTTTACTGAGAATGATGATTTCCAATTTCATCCATGTCCCTACAAAGGACATGAACTCATCATTTTTTATGGCTGCATAGTATTCCATGGTGTAAATGTGCCACATTTTCTTAATCCAGTCTATCATTGTTGGACATTTGGGTTGGTTCCAAGTCTTTGCTATTGTGAATAGTGCTGCAATAAACATACGTGTACATGTGTCTTTATAGCAGCATGATTTATAGTCCTTTGGGTATATACCCAGTAATGGGATGGCTGGGTCAAATGGTATTTCTAGTTCTAGATCCCTGAGGAATTGCCACACTGACTTCCACAATGGTTGAACTAGTTTACAGTCCCACCAACAGTGTAAAATTTTTCCTATTTCTCCACATCCTCTCTAGCACCTGTTGTTTCCTGACTTTTTAATGATCACCATTCTAACTGGTGTGAGATGGTATCTCATTGTGGTTTTGATGTGCATTTCTCTGATGGCCGGTGATGGTGAGCATTTTTTCATGTGTTTTTTTGATTCTAATAATTAGAAAGCATTTGCTTTTTAGTTATTTGCAGGCTTGCTCAATTCCTTATAAAGGCACAGTGACAACTCTGGCAGTTTAAGCATAAAAACCCAATGAAAAATTCCCATAAAGCAATATCTACAGTTAAAACAGTTTATCACTTTACATAAAGGAGCCAAGCTCAAGCCTAGAATGAATTTTGAAGGCATTTCCCTTAAAGCTAGTGAATAAAAAAGATTATAGATAAAAACACAAATATAATTCAACAGCATGCATCTTTGCCAGTTTTCTTTTCCTTTTTCTTTTTTTTTCATAAGAGTGTTATCCTCACTTTATTTGCTTTTGCTGTAGCTTTTGGAAATGTCCAGGGCTTATCTGGTTTAGAATACATATATAGCCTTCATAGAACATAGCGTGGTTTTATATTCATCCTTGTGGACTATTAGCTTTAATGGCTGCGATAATTCCTTCTCTCAGTGATTCCCACCCTATGAACATATCCATGCCTCCATAACTCTAAGGTAGGGTCTTTATATCAATAGTAATATGATTAATGAAAAAGACACTTTTTAGTTTACATTAAAAATACCAATTCTAGGTGTTTGGTTCACTTGCTTCTCACTGCTGGAATTGGCTGGAGGAAAAACTGTAGCCAATATGATATTTGTTTCAAATTTTCTGCTCCATGGTTAGAATTCTTGGCTATAAACCCTCTTCTTTATCCTCATCATAAAGTTGAGTGTACCCTTGTCCAATTTACTGCTTCTAGTAAAGATGGACAAGGGCAAATGCTCAGGTTAGGAGTCCTAAGCAGACATTTCAAGCAGACTGAAGATGAGGCTCACTGATACCTAGCCGATATCTTTTATTTCAATATGCACGTCCCGTGTAATTACAGTAGTAGACAGACACTGCACAGCTCACAAAGACGGATAACTTGATAACATTTTATAATTTTCTTGACTTGATAAGTGTTGGCAAAGGCAATATATTAGTCACACTGTCTAGGGCATCAAATGTCATAGTGATAATGGGGTTTGGGACCACGTGTTTCCTTTGGTGACAGGCTGCCACATGCTGTTCTGTGGTTTTAGACTGGTACTAGAAAAAGATAAGAGAAGGTTGCAAGGAGGTGAGAAGTATGTGAATCAATTCCTGGGGTGTCCTGAGGCTCAGAAGAAAATGACTTGAAACAATTCTAGCTCTCACTTTTTTCCTTCAATCAATTCCCAGCTGGGCTGTGACAGAAGGCAGATGATAAGAAAAGAAGAGAGCGAAAAAGTACAGCCACTTTATAAGAGAAGAAGTTTCCCAGAGGGAAGGAGAGTGAAAAAGAAAAAAAAGTAACGAGCTTTCTTGGAGGAGGCAGATTACCGTGAAATCTTTAGACGTTTTAAACATCAGCAGTAACAGCTGTTAAGCAGTCAGAACAGGTGTAATGGGGTTTGGTGGAAAAGGGCTCCGCTATAGCCATACAGCCTTGCTATATTACCCAGTACTCATGTCTTTGTCCATGAAAAACTTCCTTGGTGAGTTGACAGTGAAGACACAAGAAACCTTCCCAGTTGCCATGTGACCTTTATGTAGTTATTACAAAGGTATTATGATTTCCACATAAAGCAAACAAGATCGTTTGCTTTATGTGGAAATCATAATAACTTTGTAATAACAAGCAAGAAACCACAAGAGTCTCCTCAATCTTAACTTAGTTGAAAAAAGACTGTTTTAGTCATGAAGTCTTTGCCCATGCCTATGTCCTGAATGGTATTGCCTAGGTAGGAAAACATAATTTAATACTTCATTCAGTTCTGCATTTTATGTGTATTTTTTGTAACATCATCCAAGCTTGATTTTACATGTTTTAAGGGGAAAGGTTGGGTGCTTCTGTGTCCCCCATAAACTGAAGTTTTGCTGGACACATACTTGTAACTGCTAAGTCACATATATACTTGCGATTTATAAGGCTGAAGTGTAGAAATTCAGGAAATTGTATTACAAATGAATCACTTGCATTTGTCATTCTCTGTGGTTTATTAAAGCAAAATTAGATTGAGGGAGTATAAAATGTTTTTTTCACAGAATTTTGGAATAAAGGTGTTACTTGTTGAAGCTTAAAAAGTATTAATAATGACAACAATAATAGTACTTAATTAAAGGAAAATTACGTTAGTTCATACTTAAAGGGTTAAGGCAATATTTGGAGAATATTCTTACAATGGGCTGTAAGAGAAACAGAAATATTTTTACTTATTTTGGGAAATGTTATTTTCTAGTATGTTCCTGTGCAAATCAGGATTTTAGAAACATAGACCTGAAATTTCTAGGTTTCTTGAGGAAGCAACTGATTGATGGCTATTTTCTCCATTCTTGGCAGCCCAAATGAATGACTCCAATTTATGGAAGATAGAAAAGGGCATAGGGAGAAACATAGGAGACATATTCAAATATTCATGTCCATACTATCACACATGTTTAGGAATACTTCAGGTTTGTTTCTGATGATGGCAGAATCTAGGTAACTTACAAGATTTGAGAAAGTAGCTAAATAATTGCTTATTTTGTTTCTATTCAGATATTGAATGTACATCTTCAAGGTACTCAAGGTCTTTGCTAGAGATGCTGGAAGAACTTTGCCTCTAATCCAGAGAATTGTAGAGTAACAACTTGATTCTCTCTTTGATGCCATCTCATCGAAAGACTTGTGAAATGTACAATCCTAGACACAAGCTATATGCTCAGTAACTATTTTTTTTAGGTTTTATAAGCTTTGGATCAGTCACCTATGTACAATGAATTATTTTGCACTATGAACATAGATTTATTTTTGTGGACTACAAGGGTTTCAGCATTCTATCCTGATATTTGCCCCCACACTCTTTATTAATATTAAAATAGAGAACATTTTTTATATTAACAGCCCCTGTCCCAAAAGAACTACACACATATGGATTAAAGTTGAGGTAGAGCCTAGTACTCTGTCTATACCTCATGTTTAGTTCTTATTTAGATATGCTTAATTTTTTTAAAAAACTTTTAATTTTTGTGGGTATACAGTAGGTATATATATTTATGAGGTACAGGAGACATTTTGATGCAGGCATACAATGCGTAATAATCACATCAGGGTAAATGAGGTATCCATCATTTCAAACATGTATCCTTTATTTTACAAACAAAACAATTATACTCTTTTAGTTATTATGATATGTATAATTAAATTGACTATAGTCACCCCTTGTGCTATCAAATACAAGGTCTTATTAATTCTATCTATTTTTTGTACCCACTAATCATACCTATCTCCCCCCACCCCCACTACCCTTCCCACCTTCTGGTAAACCATCCTTCTACTCTCTATGCCTATGAGTTCAATTGTTTTGATTTTTGATCCCACAAATAAGTGAGAACATGTGATGTTTGTCTTTCTGTGCCTAGGTTATTTCACTTAACATAATGATCTCCATTTCCATTCATGTTGTTGCAAATAACAGGATCTCATTTGTTTTTATGGCCAAATAATACTCCATTGGGTATATATGTAGCACATTTTCTTTATCCATTCATCTATTGATTTACACTTAAGTTGCTTCCAAATCTTGGCTATTGTGGACAGTGCTGCAACAAACGTAGGTGTGCAGATATCACTTCAACATGCTGATAGAAATACTTAATTTTATTTCAGTGTTTGTACTTATGGTCCAATGATTGTTTCCTTAACAGTTGTGGTGACTTTGAAAGAATGTATTATGTTTCTAAGGAGAAAAAGAGAGACATTTAGGAGCTTTCTACACGCAATTTTATCAGTCTAAGGAATCAGACATGGAGGTAATTGAGAAATTAAAATTATGTTTTGAAAGCAAAAGTTTTCCTCTTTGAAAAATTAGCTTATCAGGCAATTCCTTCAAGCATTAAGAAAAAGATCTGCCAATAGAAACAGCCTCCCCGTTGATTTTCAAAATTTTAGATTTTACCTATATTTTGCATCTTTATTAATCTCCAGACGATTTACTAGTGGGCTGGGCTTAAGATCTGCAAATACGATAAAGCGATAAAGCTAACATAATGCAAATCCCAAAACACCCAGTGATGACAGATAAATGTCAGGTTTGTGCTGAGATATAAGATATAAGAAGAAAAAACTTAAAAGACCATTATTGGGGGAAAATTCCATTTTTTCCAGTAGTAAGAGATTGATTTTGCACATTAGTTTTTTTCTGTATAATTGTACATTGAAATATGTTTGTGAATAGCATAATATTTAAATGCATTTCTTAGTTCAAAACATAGTTTTTTCTTAACCTTGAAACCTCTCTCCTTTAGAAACCCCTTTTGCTTATTCCATTACAGAAAAAATCTTCTCATGTTTTCTTTCAGACAAGATTAAATAACCCTATAAAAAGTGTTCTGATTAATGCCTATAAGAGAACAAAGCATAGACAAGTTTAACATCTAAATGAAATGACAGGACAAACTGACCGATAAAAGCATATACCTTAAGGTATTTTGGGGAAGAAATAAATTGCACTACTCATAGTGTTGCAGTACCACATACTGTGTAGAGCCGCTGGGGTCAGGAAGACGCAGTGGTCATAATGAAAAAGCATTTATTATGCATGAGTCAATTCCCTTACATTGTGTCTGGAAGATGTTGTGCTTGGCAGTAGAGGACTAGTGGGAATAAGAGTTTTAAGTTCTTTTTCGGTAACCTGAAAATAAATCAGAAGTCAAACATGATCATCTCACATAGCAGAGCTCCTTTTATTCTTATACACATCAACTGGGGCCTGCTTCTCTTTAATTAATGGACACATACATCAAACCAACTGACAGAAAAGCTTTCCCAGAATCATTTTTGACTCCTTTTATAGCTTGATTTATTCTGGGGTCCCTCGCTGCCTGTTTTCGGCAATGGTAAAAAAAAGTGTTTTGAGTTCACTAGGACTTAGGGATAATTGGTTATGATGGTTTATTCTAAATTGAAGTTTTTTTTTGCAGTCAAGGATGGAGTTTTGAGTTTTCAAACTGAATTACTTCCCTGTGTAAAATACAGTGGATTTTCCTGGCTTTGAGTGTTTGCCCAAATCCTATGCGGGACGTTCTCCTATCCACCTCAGCCAGTAATATCCCTCATGGAAGCCTAAATGCTATATCCTCTGGACCCTTTCCTTGCCTACTCTCAGCTCCACTCAGAGGGAGCTGTCCCTTTAAAAATTCTGTAATTTATTCTATATTCTTTTCTTACAACACTTCGAACATGTGCCTTGCATTATGGTTATTTGTGCACATATCTGTTTCTGCATAGCATTTCTAAACAATTAACTTATCATTATATCGTCTCTTCCTGTTTCCTTTCTCCCTCTCTCCCATTCCAGCAGCAAGGTTGTCAGGTGAGCCTTGCCTCCAGGGAAGGATGTGACAGAAGGGAAAGCACATACCAAGAGATCCTCCTGACTTTCGTTTCCCAAATATTAAGCCTGGCTGGGTGTGGTGACTCATGCCTGTAATCCCAGCACTTTGGGAGGCCGAGGTGGGCAGATCACAAGGTCAGGAGTTCGAGACCAGCCTGGCCAACATGGTGAAACCCTGTATCTACTAAAAATACGAAAATTAGCTGTGCGTGGTGGTGGGTGCCTGTAATCCCAGCTACTCGGGAGGCTGAGGCAGGAGAATCGCTTGAACCCAGGAGGTGGAGGTTGCAGTGAGCCCAGATCGTGCCCCTGCACTCCAGCCTGGGTGACAGAGCGAGACTCCGTTAAAAAAAAAAAAAAAAAAAAAAGGGCCCTCAGGGGAATGCAGTGAATTTCAGAGTTTAAACAAAATATTAGTGGTTTGAAGATAGAAAGATAGATTCTCCCTTTCTATCACTAGAAATTTCTCTTCAGGGTTTGGGGAGGAAAGAACAACAGAGGGGAAATGATTAGAGAATAGAAGTTGCTGTTTCTGGGATTGGGACCCTGGAGGCAGTGAGGGAAGAACTTGCAAAGCGGTCTAGGCTGCTACACTCATCAGATTTCAGAGTGTGGAGTGTCCCAGAAGGAAAAAAAAAATCAGTCTCTTGTTCTCAAGTAGTAGTACAT
This sequence comes from Gorilla gorilla gorilla, assembly GCF_029281585.2. NCBI lineage: Eukaryota > Metazoa > Chordata > Mammalia > Primates > Hominidae > Gorilla > Gorilla gorilla. The sequence goes on from NC_073228.2 coordinate 103,334,682, forward strand.
AGTTGCCAGTAGATAATAAGAATTGTAAGTTATTTTCTGTAAACTGGTGTACACCCACTGTGATATTAGCAGTAATAGCTCCCTGGAATACTATGAATAATGTCACAGGGTGTACACCCACTGTGATATTAGCAATAATATCTCCATAGGATATTACAAATTATATCACAGGGTGTACACACATGGTGTACACCCACTGTGATATTAGAAAAAATATCTTTTTAGGATATTACAAATAATATCACAGGGTGTACACCCAGTATGATATTATGAGTAGTATCTCCCTAGGATATTATGAATGATGTCACAGAATGAACACATATGTTTTACACCCACTATGATATTAGGAGTAATATTTTCCTAGGATATTATAAAGAGTATCACAGGATGTACACTCACTGTGATATTAGGAGTAATATCTACATGGGATATTACAAATAATATCATGGGTACACTCACTGTGATATTAGGAGTAATATCTTAAAATATTACAAATAATATCACAGGGTGTACACCCACTGGGATATAAGGAGTAATGTCTTTCTAGGATATTACCAACAGTATCACAGGGTGTACATCCACTGTGATATTATTTGTAATATCTTCGGGAGCTATTACTTCTAATAACACAGAGTGTACACCCACTGTGATTTTAGGAGACATATCTCCCTAGGATATTATGAATAATATCAGAGAGTACACACACTGTGATATTAAGAGCAACATCTCCCTAAGATATTACAAATCATATTCCAGGGTGTACAACCACTGTGATATTAGGAGTACTACCTCCCTAGAATATTACAAATAATGTCACAGGGTGTATATCCACTGTGTTATTAGAAGCAATATTTCCCTAGTCTATTATGAATAATATCACAGGGCATACACACATGATGTATACCCGCTATTAAATTAGGAGTAATATATCCTTAGGATATTATGATTAATATCACATGGTGTACGCCCACTGTGATGTTAGAAGTAATAACTCCCTAGAATATTATGAATAATGTCACAGGGTGTACACTCACTGTGATATTAGGATTAATATCTCCATAGGATATTACGAAAAATATCACAGAATGAACACATTAGTTGTATTCCCAGTATGATATTGGGAGTAATATTTTCCTAGGAGACTACAAATAATATCACAGGGTGTACACCCACTGTGTTATTAGAAGTAATATCTCCCTAGGATATTACAAATAATATAACAGGTGTACACCAACTGTGATATTAGGAGTAATATCTCCCTAGGATATTACAAATCATATCACAGTGTGTACACCCACTGTGACATTAGGAATAACATCTCTCTAAGATAGTACTCCTAATATCACACAGTGTACACATATGGTGTAAACCCATTGTGATATTAGGGGTAATATCTTCCTATAATATTATGAATAATATCACAGGGTGTACTCTTACTGTGATATTAGAAGAAATATCTCCGTAGGATATTACGAATAATACCATGGTGTGTACACCCCCTGTGATATTGGGAGTATTATCATCCTCTCCCCTCTGGATATTCGGAAATATATCACAGGTGGTTGTACATCTCCTGCGATATTGAAAGTAATATGATCCTCTCCACCCTGAATATTCCAAACAATATCACAGGTGGGTGTACACTTCCTGTGATATTGACAGTAATATAATCCTCTTTTCCTCTGAATATTCTGAACAATATCACAAAGAGGTATACATCCCCTATGATATTGAAAGTAATATCACCCTCTCCCCCCTGCATAGTTTGAACAATATCACAGGTGTTTTACATCCAATGCTATATTGGAAATAACATTATCTCCCCTCCTGGATATTTCAAACAATAAGACAGAGGAGTGTAAACCCACTGCAATACTGGAAGTAATATTATCCTCTCCACCCCTGGATATTATTAACAATATCACAATGGGGTATATACCCCCTGTGATATTGAGAGTAATATCATCCTCTCCCCTTCTGAATATTCTGAACAATATCACAAAGAGATGTACACCCTGGTGATATTGGGACTAATATCATCATCTCCTCCCCTGGTTATTTTGAACAATATCACAGAGGGTTGTATAGCCTCTGTGATATTTGGAATAATATTATCCTCTCCCCACCTGGTATTCCAAGCAATATCACACCTTCTGCGATATTAAGAATAATATCATCCTCTTCCCCCTTGATATTCCAAACAATATACCATGGGGATGTAGAACCCTGCGATATTTGGAGTAATATTATTCTCTCCCCACTTAAATATTCTGAACAATATTACAGGGAGTTGTACACCCTCTGCGGTATTAGGAGTAATATCTTTTTTTCCTCCCTGGATATCCTGAACAATATCACTGGGAGGTGTACAACCCCTGCGATATTTGGAGTAATATCATCCTCTCCCCCCCTTGATATTCCCAACAATGACACATGAGGGTGTACATCCCCTGCGATATTGGGGGTAATATCATCCTCTCCTCTCCTAGATATTCTGAACAATATCACGGGGGGGGGGGGGTGTACATTCCCTGCGATATTGGGAGTAACATCCTCTCCTTCTTTAAATATTCTGAACAATATCACAAAGGGATGTACACCCCTGTGATATTTGGAGAAATAGCATCCTGTCTCTCTCCTGGATATTGAGAACAATATTACAGGGGATTTTACATCTCCTGTGATATTGGGAGTAATATAATCCTCTCCCCTCCTTGATATTACCAAATATATCACAGTGGTGAATACACCCCATGTGATATTGGGAGTAATATCATCCTCTCCCTTTTTGGATATTGTGAAAAATATCACAAGGGGGTGTACACATTCTGCAATATTGCAAATAATAGCATACTCTTCCCTCCAGGATATTGTGAACAACATCACAGGGGATGTACACTCCCTGCGATATTGGAAGTAATATCAAACTGTCCTTAGCTGAACATTATGAGCAATACCACTGAGGGTGTACACACAGGGTGTTTATGATATTGTTAGTAATATCATCTCCCCTTCTGGATTTCACGATCAGTATCACAGAAAAGAGTTCAACCCCTGCAATATTAGGAGTAATATTATCCTCTCCTCCCCTGGATATTATGAACAGTATTTCATAAAAGTGTATACCCCCTGAATTATTGGGTGTATTATCATCCTCTACCCCCTTGGATATTATGAACAGTTTAACAGGCGGGTGTACACACCCTGTGATATTTGGAGTAATATCCTCTCATCCCAGGATATTACAAACATTATCACAGGGAGGTGGACATCCTCTGTTATATTGAGAATAATATCATCCTCTCCCCCCATGGAAATTACAAACAATATCACAGAGGGTGTACACATAGGGTGTTTATAATATTGGGAGTAATATCATCTCTCCACTTGGATATTATGAACAATATAACACGGGGGTGTACACCCCCTGCGATATTGGGAGTAATATCATCCTCTTCCCCCCTGGATATTACAAACAATATCACAGACAGATTTACACCCATTGCAAGATTGGGAGTAATATAATCTTCTCCCCTCCTGGATATTATGAATAATATCACAGGGGAGTGTACACCCCCTGCGAGATTGGGAGTAATATTATCCTCTCACTTTTAAATATTACAAACAATATGACAGGGGAATGTACACCCCCTGCGATGATGGGATTAATATCATCTTCTCCTGCCTGGAGATTACAAACATTATATCACAGGCAGGTGTACACACCCTGAGATATTGGGAGTAATATCATCCTCTCCTTCCTGGATATTATGAGCAATATCACGGAGGGTGTACAGACAGACAGGGTGTTTACAATGTGGAGGGAAATACAATCTTCCCCCCCGAATAATAAGAACAATATCCCTGCAATATGGGGGAGTAATGTCACTCTCTCTCCCCTGAATATTACGAACCATATCACAGAGGGGTGTACACTCCCCATGTTATGGGGAGTAATATCCCCTCCCCGCTAGATATTACAAACCATGTTACAAGGGGGTGTAAACCACCCACAATATGGGGAGTAGTATCACACTCACCCCACCGTTGATATTACGAACCATATTACAGAGTGTGTACACCCCCTGCTATATAGGGAGTAATATAACCCTCTCCACTCCCTAGATATTAGAAATTATATCACACCCCTTGTGATATGTGGAGTAATATCACCCTCTCCCCCTGGATATTACGGACCATATCACAGTGGGGTGGACACCGCTGCAATGTGGGAAGTAATATTATGCTCTCCCACGGACTCGGATATTACAAACCGTATCACAGGGGGCCGTACACCCCCTGCGATATTGGGAGTAAAATCATCCTCTCCCGCCCTGTATATTAGGAACAATATCACAGGAGGGGTGTACATTCTTTGAGATATTGGTAGGAAGTAAAATCATTCTCTCTTCAGTTGGATATTAAAAACAATATCACAGTTGAGGTGTACACCCCCTGTGATAATGGAAGTAATATCATCCTTCCCCCCTCCCCGGATGTTAGGAACAATATCATATTGTGGGTATACACTCTTTAGGATATTGACAGTAATATCATCATCACCCCCATGGATATTAGAAACAATATCACAAGCGAAGTGTACAATGCCTATGATATTGGGAGTAGTATCATCCTCTCCCCCACTGGAATTAGAAACAGTATCATGGGAGAGGGGTGTACACCTTCTGTGATATTGGGAGTAATAACGTCCTCTTTTCCTCTCGCTATTAGGGGCAATATCACAGGGAGAGTGTACACCCCCTGCGATATAGGGAGTAATATCATCTTCTCACCTCCTTATATTAGGAACTATATCACAGGGTGGGGGGTGTACAGTTTTTAGGATCTTGATCGTAATACCCTTGTCTGTCCCCCTGGATAACAGGAACAATATCACAAGTGGGGTGTACAACCCCTACGATATTTGGGGTAATATCATCCTCTCCCCCTCGGATATTAGTGAATATATCACAGTGGGGGATGTACACGACCTGTGATATTGAGAGTAATATCATTTTCTTCCCCACCCCCTGGGTATTAAGAACAATATTACAAGGTGTTTGTATGCCCTCTGCGATATTGGGAGTAACAGCATTCTTTCCCTCCCTGGATATTAGGAACAATATCACAGGGGTTGTGTACACCACTTGCGATATTGAGAGTAATATCATCCTCTTTCCCCTTGGATATTAGAAACAATACCACTGGGGTGGTGTACACCACCTGCGTAATTAGGAGTAATGTTATTTTGTCCCCATCTGGATATTAGGAACAGTATCACAAGAGAGGGGTACAGCCCCTGTGATATTTGGAGTAATTTTATTATCTCCCCCCACTGGATGTTAGGAACAATATCACAGGTGTGGTGTACACGCCCTTCGATATAGGGAGTAATATTATTCTCTTTCACATTGATATTAAAACAATATAGTAGGGGTGTGTACACCCTCTGTGATATTGGGAGTAATATTATCCTGTCTTCCCATGGATATTAAGAACAATATCACAGGGGGGTGTACAGCTTTTGCGGTATTGAAAGTAATATCATCCTCTTTCCCCTGGATATTAGGAAGAATATCTTAGGAAGAATATCACAGGAGGAATGTACACCTTTTGCAATATTGGGAGTAATGTCATCCTTTCCCCTCCTTGATTTCAGGAACAATATCACATGGCTGGTGTACACCTTCTGCGATATTGAAAGTAATATTATCCTCTCTTCCCTTGAATATTACGAACAATATTAGAGGGAAGGGGTTACACTTTCTGCACTATTTGGAGAAATATCATCTCCCTGCCCTGGATATTAAGAACAAAGTTACAAGGGAGGTGTTCACCCCCTGCGATATTGGGAGTCATATCACCCACTGTCCCACTGGATATTGAAAACAATATCACAGGGAGTGTGTACACACCCTGCAATATTGAAAGTAATACCATTCTTTTCCTCCCTGGACTTTAGGAAATATATCACAGGGTGGGTGTAAACTTCCTGTGACATTGGAATAATATGAGCCTCTTATCCTTTGTATATTAGAAACAGTATCACAGCAGTGGTGTACACTCCCTGAGATATTGGAAGTACTGTCATCCTCTCCCTCACAGGATATTAGAAACCATATCACAGGAATGTGTACACCCCCTGCAATATTGGGAGTAATATTATCCTCTCATTCCGTGGATGGTAAAAACAATATATCAGGGGGGATGTACAGACCCTGCGATATTGGGAGTAATATCATGCTCTCCACCTCTGGATATTAGGAACAATGTCACATGAAGTTGTACACCCACTGCGATATAGGGAGTATTATCTTCTCCACACCTGGATATCAGAAACAATGTCACAGAAATGGTGTACATCCTCTGTGATTTTGGGAGTAATATCCACCCCTCCCCCAGATATTAGGAACAATAAAACAGGGGGGTGTGTACACCACCCTCGATATTGGGAGTACTATCATGCTTTTCTTCCCCTGGATATTAGAAACACCCCCTGCGATATTGTGTACACCCCCTGCGATACAGAGAGTCATATCATCCTCTCCTTCCCTGGATAGTAGGAACAATATAACAGCTATGGTGTACACCCGTGCGATATTAGGAATGATATCATCCTCTTCCCACATGGATATTAGGAACAATATTAGAAGGGAACGGTTACACCCATGGTGATTTCGGGAGTAATGTCACCCTCTCCACCCCAGATATTATGAACCGTATCACAGGGGAGTGAACACCTCCCTCGATGTGAGGAGTAATATCACCCTCTCCCCCCCCCCCCGATATTACAAACCATATCACAGAAGGGTGTACGCCCCCTGCAATATGGGGAGTAATATCACCCTATATCCCCCTAGATATTATGAACCATATCACAGGGAGGGTGTACACCCCCCCAATGTAGGGAGTAATATCATCCTCTTCCCTCCTGGATATTACGAACCGTATCACAGGTATTTGTACAACCCCTGCAGTATGGGGAGTAATATCACCCTCTCCATCCCTGAATATTATGAACCATATCACAGGGGGTGTACATCCCCTGCAATATGGGGAATAATATCAACCTCTCCCCACTGGATATTAACCATATCACAGGGGGGTGCACATCCCCTGTGATATGTGGAGTAATATCACCTTCTCCCTTCCTGGATATTAAGAACCATATCACCGGGGGTGTACACTCAAGGTATTTACAATATTGAAAGTAATATATTGTGCCCTCTGGGTATTAGAAACAACATCACTCTGGCTGGGGGTATACAGCCACTCTGATAATGGGCGTAATTTCATTCTCCCTCTTCTCCTTGATATAGGAAAAATATCACAGTGGGGTGTACACCCCCTGCAATGTTGAGATTAATGTCATCCTCTCTTCCCCTGCGTATTAGAAACAATATCACAAGGGGGTGTGTACATTCCCTGATATATTGGGAGTAATATCATCCACTTTTCTTCTGGATATTAGGAGCAATATCACAGAAGGGGTGGACACCCACTGTGATATTGGGAGTTATATAATCTTCTGCTCCCTAAATGTTAAGAACAATATTACAAGCGGGTTGTACACCCTTTGGGGTATTTGGAATAATATCAAACTTTCCTCTCCTGGATATTGGAAAGAATATCACAGGGTGGTGTGTACAAATCCAGCAAAATTTTAAGTAATATCATCCTCTCTCCGCCTGAACATTAAAAACAATATCACAGGAAGGTTGTACAGCCCCTGCGATATTGGGAGTAATATAATCCTCTTTCCACCTGGGTATTAGGAACAATATCACAGCGGGGGTGTACACTTCCTGTGATATTGGGAGTAATATCATCCTCCCCATTGGATATTAGGAAGTATAGTAAACTTGAGGTGTACAGCCCCTGCGATATTGGGAGTAATATTCTCTTCCCACCTAGATATTAGGAACAATATCACAGAGGAGGCGTAAACTTTCTGAGATATTGGGAGTAATATCATCCTCTCCTCTGGATATTAGAAAATATATCACTGGGGGGGTGTACACATTCACAATATTGGGAGTATATCCACCCCCGATTTGGGAGTAATATCCTCTTTCCCCCTGAATATTAGGAACAATATCACAAGAGGGTTGTACACGCTTTATGATATTGAGATTAATGCCATCCTCTCCTTTACTGAATACTAGGAACAATAGCAAAGGGAAGGTATACACTCCCTGCGATATTGGGAGTAATATCATCCTCTCCCCCCTCTGGATATTAGGAACAATATCATAGGGGGGATGTACACCCTTTGCCATATTGGGAGTAATATTATTCCCCCCATAGGTATTAGGAACGATATCACATAATGGGTTTCCAGCCTTTGCAATATTTGTAGTAATTTTAACATATCCCCACCTGGATATGAGAAACAATATCATGGGTGGGTGTACACATCCTTTGATTTTGGGAGTAATATAACTCTCTTTCCCCTCGAAATTAGGAACAGTATCAGAGGGAATGTGTACACTTCCTGCAATATTGGGAGTAATATCATCCTCTACCCCCGTGGTATTAGGAAAAATATCACAAAGGGGATGTACACCCTCTGCGATATTGGGAGTAATATCATCCTCTTTCCCCTGGATGTACCAAACAATATCACAGGGGGGTGCACACCGCCTTCGATATTGGTAGTAATATTATCCTGTCCCTCCCTGGATACTAGGAACAATATCAAAGAAGAGGTGTTCACACCCTGCAATATTGAGAGCAATTTCATCTTCTTTCCTTCTGGTTATTAGGAAGAATATCATGGGGGATGTTCACCCCCTGCGCTATTGGGAGTAAAATCATCCTCTCCCGCCCTGTATATTAGGAACAATATCACAGGATGGGTGTACATTCTTTGTGATATTTGGAGTAATATGATCCTCTCTTCCCTGGAGTATTAAAAACAATATCACAGATGAGGTGTACACCCCCTGCGATATAGGAAGTAATATCATCCTCTCCACCCCTGGATATTAGGAACAATATCATATTGTGGGTATACACTCTTTAGGATATTGATGGTAATATCGTCACCCCCATGGATATTAGAAACAATATCACAAGCGAAGTGTACAACGCCTACTATATTGGGAGTAATATCATCCTCTCCCCCACTGGAATTAGAAACAATATCATGGGGGAGGGGTGTACACCTTCTGCGATATTGGGAGTAATAACGTCCTCTTTCCGCCTTGATGTTAGGGACAATATCACAGGGAGAGTGTACACCCCCTGTGATATAGGGCGTAATATAATTCTCTCACCCCCTTATATTAGGAACTATATCACAGGATGGGGGGGTGTACACTTTTGGGGATATTGTTCATAATACCCTCGTCTGTCCCCCTGGATAATAGGAAAAAATCACAAGGGTGGTGAACAACCGCCACGATATTGGGAGTAATATCGTCCTCTCCCTACCAGATGTTAGTAAATATATCACGGGGGGGGATGTACACGACCTGTGATATTGGGAGTAATATAATTTTCTCCCCACCTGGATATTAAGAACAATAACACAAGGAGGTTGTACACCCTTGGCGATACCGGGAGTAATAGCATCCTTTCCCTCCCTGGATATTGGGAACAATATCACAGGAATTGTGTACACCACCTGCGATATTGGGAGTAACAGCATCCTCTCTCCCCCTGATATTAGAAACAATATCATGGGGTGGTGTACACCACGTGCGTAATTAGGAGTAGTGTTATTTTCTCCTGCCCTGGATACTAGGTACAATATCACAGGAGACGTGTACAGCCCCTGTGATATTTGGAGTAATTTTATCATCTTCCCCCTGGATATTAGGAACAATATTACAGGGGTGGTGTACACACCTTTCTATATAGGGAGTAATGTCATTCTATTTCCCCTTGATACTAAACACAATATCATCCTCTCTTCCCATGGATATTAAGAACAATATCACAGGGGTGGTGTATGCCTTTTGCAGTATTGGGAGTAATATCATCTTCTTTCCCCTGGATTTAGGAACAATATCATAGGAGGAGTGTACACCTTTTGCGATATTGAAAGTAATGTCATTTTCTCCCCTCCTTGATTTTAGGAACAATATCACAGGGCTGGTGTACACCCTCTGTGATATTGAGAGTAATATCATTCTCTCTTCCCCTGGATATGATGAACAATGTAAGAGGGAGGGTTTTTACACTTTCTGCAATATTTGGAGTAATATTTTCTCCCTGCCCTGGATATTAGGAACAATATTACAAGGGGGGTGTATAGCCCCTGCGATACTGAAAGTCATATCACTCTCTCTCCCTGGACATTGCGAACAATATCACAGGGAATGTGAAAGTAATATCACATTACTGGGATATTGAAAGTAACATTGAAAGTAATATCATTCTTCTCCTCCCTGGACTTTAGGATATATATCACAGGGTGGGTGTACACTTCCTGTGATATTGAAATAATATAAGCCTCTAAACCTTTGGATATTAGAAACAAAATAACAGCAGGGGTGTACACCTCTGAGATATTGGAAGTACTATCATTCTCTCCCCCACAGGATATTAGAAACCTTATCACAGGGGTGTGTACACCCCCTGCAATATTGGAAGTAGTATTATCCTCTTGTTCCCCACCTGGATATTAAGAACAATATCACAATTGTTAGTAATATCACAATATTAGAAATAAAATAGCAGGAGGGATGTACAGACACTGCGGTATTGGGAGTAATATCATGCTCTTCACTTCTGGATATTAGGAACAATATCACATGGGGGTGTACACCCATTGCAATAGTGGGAGTATTATCATCTCCTCCTCTCCTGAATATTAGGAACAATATCACAGGAATGGTATACATCCCCTGTGATTTTTGGGAGAAATATCCTCCTCCCCAGATATTAAAAACAATATCACTGGGGGTAGGTGTACACTCTTCTCAATATTGGGAGTGATATCATTCTTATCATTCTTTTCTTTTCCTGGATATTAGAAACAATATCACACAGGGTTGTACACACCCTGTGATATAGGGAGTCTTATCATCCTGTTTTCCTGGATATTAGGAACTATATCACAGTGGTGGTGTACATTTGTGTGATATTGGGAGTAATTTCATCCTCACTGCCACCCCCCCCGGATATTAGGAACAATATCACAAGTGGACGGTGATACACCCCTCGCGATATTGGGAGTAATATCACTCTCTCCACCCCTGGATATTATGAACCATATCACACCCCTTGCAATATGGGGAGTAATATCACCCTCTCCCCCTGGATATTACGAATCATATCACAAGAAGGTGTACACCCCTCACGATATAGGGAGTAATACTACTCTCCCCACCCTGGATATTATAAACCACATCACAGGGGGGTGTACACCCCTCTGCGATATGGGGAGTAATATCACCCTCTTTTCCAATGGACATTATGAACCGTATCACGGGGGGTGTACACACCGTGATATGGGGAGTAATATCACCTTCTCCATCCCTGGATATTATGAACAATATCACAGGGGTATTCCCCCCTCCCGTGATATGGGGAGTAATATCACCCTCTCACCCCCTGGATATTAAGAACCATATCACAGGGGGTGTACACTCAAGGTGTTTATGATATTGGAAGTAATGTATTCTGCCTTTTGGATATTAGAAACAACATCACCCCGGGGTGGGGGTGTACAGCTACTACAATATTGGGTGTAATTTCATCCTACTCCTTCCCCTTGACATAGAAGAGATATCACAGGCCAGGTGTACACCCCTTGCGATTTTGCGACTAATGTCATCCTCTCTTCCCCTGCATATTAGGAACAATATCACAAGGAAATGTGTACATTCCCTGCGATGTTGGTAGTAATATCTTCTGCTTCTCTTCCGGATATTAGGAACAATATCACAAAAGGGGTGGACAGCCACTGTGATATTGGGAGTTTTATTATCTTCTGCTCCCTAAATGTTAAGAACAATATACATCCTTTGTGATATTTGGATAAATATCAAACTCTCCTGTCCTGGATATTAGGAAGAATATCACAGGATGGTGTGTACAAATCCAGTGATATTGTAAGTAATATCATCCTCTCTCCACCTGAGCATTAAAAACAACATCACAGGAAGGTTGTACAGCCCCTGCGATATTGGGAGTAATATAATCCTCTTTCCACCTGGATATTAGGAAGAAAATCACGGGGGGACGCGTGTGCAGCTCATGAGATATTAGGAGTAATATCATCCTCTCCCCCCTGGATATTAGAAAGTATATTACACTTGGGGTGTACACTACCTACGATATTGGGAGTAATATTCTCTTCCCACCTAATATTAGAAACAATATCACAGAGGCATGTAAACTCCCTGCGATACTGGGAGTAATATCATCCTCTCCTCCTCTGGATATTAAGAAGTATATCACCAGGGGGTGTACACATCCACGATATTGGGAGTAACATCATCCTCTTTCCCCCTGGATATTAGGAACAATATCATGAGAGGGTTGTACACCCTTTACGATATTGAGAGCAATACCATCCTCTCCTCTACTGAATATTAGGAACAATATCAAAGGGGGGGTGTACACTTCCTGTGATATTTGGAGTAATATCATCCTCTCTCCCTTCTGGATAGTAGGAACAATATCACAGGGAGGATGTACACCCCTTGCGATATTGGGAGTAATATTATTTCCACCCTCTAAGTATTAGGAACAATATCACAGAATGGGTTTCCAGCCCCTGCAATATTTGGAGTAATTTAACATATCCCCACCTGCATATTAAGAACAATATCACGGAGGGGTGTACACATCCTTCGATATTGGGAGTAATATGATTCTGTTTCCCCTGGATATTAGGAACAATATCACAGGGAATGTGTATACCTCCTGCAAAATTGGGAGTAATATTATCCTCTCACCCTGAGGTACTAGGAAAAATATGACAAAGGGGGTGTACACCTTCTGCGATATTGGCAGTACTATCCTCTTTCCCCTGGATGTACAGAACAATATCACAGGGAGGGTGTACACCCCTTTCGATGTTGGTAGTAATGTCATCCTCTCCCTCCTTGCATACTAGGAACAATATCACAGAAGGGTGTACTACGATACTGGAAGTAATGTCATCCTCTTTTCTTCTGGATATTAGGAAGTATATCACAGGGTGCTTTACACCCCCTGTGATATTGGGAGTATAATCATCCTCTCCCGCCCTGTATATTAGAAACAATATCAAAGGAGAAGTATACATTCTTTGTGTTACTAGGAGTAATATTCTCTCTTCCCTTGGTTATTAAAAACAATATCACAGGTTGGGTGTACACCCCCTGCAATATAGGAAGTAATATCATCCTCTCCACTCATGGATATTAGGAACAATATCATATTGTGGGTGTACACTGTTTAGGATATTGACAGTAATATCATTGTCACCCCCATGGATATTAGAAACAATATCATAAGCGAAGTGTACAACCCCTACGATATTGGGAGTAGTATCATACTCTCCCCCACTGGAATTAGAAACAATATCACAGGGGAGGGGTGTACACCTTCTGCAATATTGGGAGTTATAACGTCCTCTTTCCCCTCAATATTAGGGACAATATCACAGGGAGAGTGTACATCCCCTGCGATATAGGGAGTAATATAATTCCCTCACCCCCTTATATTAGGAACTATATCATAGGGTGGGGGGTATACACTTTTGGGGATATTGTTTGTAATACCCTCGACTGTCCCCCTGGATAAAAGGAACAATATCACAAGGGGAGTGAACAACCCCCGCGATATTGGACACCTGCAACATTGGGAGTAATATTCTCTCATTTGATGGATATTAGAAACAATATAATAAGGGAGATGTAGAGCCCCTGCAATATTGGGAGTAATATGCTCTCCACTTCTGGATATTAGGAAGAATATCACATGGGGGTGTACACCCACTGTGATATTGGGAGTATTATTACCTCCTCCTCCCCTGGGTATTAAGAACAATATCATAGGAATAGTGTACATCTCCTGTCATTTTGGAAGTAATATCCTCCCCCCTCAGAATATTAGAAACAATATCACAGAGGTGGTGTACAACCCCCTTGATATTGAGAGTAATATCATTATTTTCCTCTCCTAGATGTTGAAAATAATATCACAGAGTGGTGTACACCACCTGCGATATAGGGAGTCATATCATCCTGTACTTTCCTGGATATTAGGAACTATTTCACAGCGGTGGTGTACATCTGTGAGATATTAGGGGAAATATCCTCTACCGACCTGGATATTAGGAACAATGTCACAATGGGCTGGTTACACCCCCCGCGATATTAGGAGTAATATTACCCACTCCACTTCTGGATATTTAGAACCATATCACAGTGGGGCATAGAATCCCCATGATATGAGTAATGTTACCTTTTCCCCCGTGGATATTACAAACAATAACACACTCCTTGAGATACGGGGAGTAATATCACCCTCTCTCCCCCTGGATATTATGAACCACATTACAGGGGGGTGTACACCCCCCACGATAGGGGGATTAATATCACCCTCTTCCCTCCTGAATATTACAAACCATATTACGGGGCGTGAACACCCCCCACGACAGGGGGATTAATATCACCCTCTCCCTCCCTGGATATTATGAAACAAATCACAGGAGTGGTTCACATCCCGCGATATGGAAAAGAATACTACCCTCTCCCTCCCTGGATATTACAAACCATATCATGGGGGGTTATACACTCCCCGCGATATGGGAAGTAATATCACCCTCTCCCCTCTGGATATTATGAACCATATCACATAGGGGTGTACACACAATGCATTCACTTTATTGGCAGTGGTATTATCTCCCTTGTTGGATATTACAAACAGTATCACAAGGGGGTGTACACTTCTTGCGATATTGGGAGTAATATCCTCTCCCTTTCTGTATAATAAAAACATTGTTAGAGGTGGCGTGTACATCTTCTATGATATTGGGAGAAATAACACACTGTCCACCTTATAATATTAGGAACAATATGACACGGTGTGTGTACACTCCCCAAGATTTTAGGAGTCATATGCTCTTTTCCCCTGGATATTAGAAATAATGTCACATGGGGGGTGTACATCCCTTGTAATATTGCTTGTAATATCATCCTGTCCCTAACTGGATATTAGAAATAATGTCACATGGGGGGTGTACATCTCTTGTAATATTGCTTGTAATATCATCCTGTCCCTAACTGGATATTAGAAACAATATCACAGGGGAGGTATTCATTCCCTGCGATATTGGGAGTAATATCATACTTTTGCCCTTTTGATATTAGTAACAATATCACAGAGGGGGTGTACACCCCCTGCGATTTTGGGAGTAATATTATCCTCTCTTCCACTGGATATTAGGAACAATATCACAGGGGGAATGTACACTTCCTGTGATATTGGGAGTAACATCGTCCTCTCCACCCCGGGTATTAGGAACAATATCACAGGGTGGGTATACACCCACTGCGATACTGAGACTAACATCAACCTCTCCACTTCTGGATATTAGGAACAATATCACACGGGGAGTGTACACACCCTACGATATTGGGAGTAATATCATCCTCTCCCTCCCTGGATACAAAAAACAATATCAGACTTAGGGTGTACACACCTTGCAATATTGAAAGTAATGTCGTCCTCTCTTCCCCTGGATATTAGGAACAGTATCACAGGTGAGTTGTACACTCTCTGAAATATTGACAGTAATATCATCCTCTCCTCACCTGGATATTAGAAACAATATCACAGGATGAGTGTACATGCCCTTAGATATTCGGAGCACTATCCTCGTTTTCCACCATGGATATTAGCAACAATATCACAGGGGGAGTGTACACCCCTTGCAATATTGGGAGTAATATCATTTTCTCCCTCCTCCCGAATATGAGGGACAATATTACAGAGAAATTGTACACTCCCAGCGATATTGGAAGTAATATATCCTTCTCTCTCCCTGGATATTAGGAGCAATATCACAGGGAGGATGTACCCCAGCTGCGATATTGGGAGCAGTATTATCCTCTTTCCTCCTGGATGTTATGAACAATATCACATGGCATGTGTACACACCCTATGATATTGGGAGTAATATCAGCCTCTCCTTTTTTTGGATATTAGGAACAATATCACTGGGGGGGTACAATCCCTGTGATATTGGGAGTAATGTTATCTTCTCCCCTCCTGGATGTTAGAAACAATATCACACGGGGGGTGTAAAGCCCCTGCCATTTTGGGAATAATATCAGCCTCTCCCTGTTTGGATATAAGGAAAAATATCACAGGCGGGGTGTAGAACCCCTGCGATAGTGCGAGTAATATCATGCTCTTTGTCCTTGGATATCAGTAACAATAACACGGGGTGGGGGGTGTACACCCCATGAGACATTGAAAGTAATGTCATCCTTTCCCCTTCTGGATATTAGAAACAATATCACACGGGGTATGTACACCGCCATCAATATTGGGAGTAATATAATCCTCTCCCCTCCCTGGATACTAGGAACAATACCACAGTGAATGTGTATGCTTTGTGTGATATTGGAAGTAATATCATCCTTTCTCTCACTAAATATTAGGAATAATATCACGGGGGTGAGTGTACACCCTGTGCAATATTGGGAGTAATATCTTCTCACCCCCTGGATTTAGAAACAATATTATCTGGGGGTTGTACACCTGCTGCAGTATTGGGAGTAATATCACCCTCTCCCCACCTTGAAATTAGGAACAATATCACAATGGGGGTGTAAGTACCCTGTGATATTGGGAATAATATAATCCTCTCCCCCATGGATATTAGAAACAGTATCACAATAGGGGTGATACCCCCTGCAAGAATGAGAATAATATCATCCTCTTCCCCCCCTGGAAATCAGGAATAATATCACAGTGGGAGTGAACACCCCCTGCGATACTCAGAGTAATATCATCTTCTCACCCCCTGGATTTTGAAACAATATCACAGGGGTTTGTACAGCTGCTACGATATTGAGAGTAATATCATCCTCTTCCCCTCTGGATATTAGGAACAATATCACAAGGGAGGTGTACACCCCCAGCGATATTGGGAGTACCATCATCCTCTCTCACCATGGATATTAGAAAAAATATCACAGCGGGGGGGTACATCCCCCGCACTACTGGGAGTAATATCATCCTCTCCCTGCCTCAATATTTGGAACAATATCATGGGAGGGGTATATAGCCTTTACGATATTGGGAGTAACATCATCCCCTCACCCCTGGATATTAGGAACAATATCATAGTGTGGGTGAATCTCCCCTGCGATATTAGGAGTAATATCATCCTCTCCCCCCTTGGATATTAGGAATAATATTCCAGGGATGTTGTACACCCCCTGCGATATTGGGAGTTATATTACCTTCCCCCCTCTTGGATAGTTGAAGCAATATCACAGAAGGGGTGTACACACGCTGCGTTATGGTGGGTGATATTATCCTCTCCACTCCCTGGACATTAGGAACAATATCATAAGGGGGGTGTACACCCCCTGCAATATTAAAAGTAATATTATCTTCTCCCCACCTAGATATTGAAAACAATATCACAGGGGGCATGTACACCCTCTGCAGTATTGGGAGTAATGTCATCCTCTCCCTCCCTGGATATTAGGAACAATATCACAAGAAGAGTGGACACTTCCTGCGATATTGGGAAAAATATTGTCTCCTTCCTTGATATTAGGAACAATATCACAGGGGAGGTGTTCACCCCTGTGATATTGGGTGTAGTATCCTAATATCCCCACTCGATATTAAAAACAATATCAAAGAAAAGGTGTAGACCCCCAGCGATATTGGGAGTAATGTCATCCTCTTCTTCTCTGGATATTAGAAACAATTTCACAGGGAAGTTGTACACCCCCTGCTATATTGAGAGTAATGTCGTTCTCCCCTCCCCCACTGGTTATTAAGAACAATATCATATAGGAGGTGAACACCCCCTGTGTTATTGGGAATTATATTATTCTCTCCCCCCTTAAATATAAGGAACAATATCACAGAAGGGGTGTACACTTCCTGCGACATTAAGAGTAATATCATCCTCTTTCCCTTGGATGTTAGGTACAATATCACATAGGTAGTGTACAGCACCTGCGATATTGGGAGTAATATCATCCTCTTTCCCCTTGGAATTAGGAACAATATTACAGGGGAGGTGTACACCCACTGCAGTGTTGAATGTAATATCATCCTCTACCCACGTGGATATTAGAAATAATATATCAGGGAGTTATATGCCCCCTGTGATATTGGGAATAATATCAAACTCCCACCCCTTGATATTAGGAACAACCTCACGGGGGGTTGTGCACTTCCTGCAATATTGAGAATAATATCATCCTCTCCCTTCCTGCATATTACAAACAATATCACAAAAGGGGTGTGCACCCCTTGTGATATTGGGTGTAATATCATCCTCTCCCCCCCGCATATTATAAACCAGATCACAGAGGGGTGTACACACTCCACGATATGAGTGATATGGGGAGTAATGTCACCCCCACTTCTTCATATTACAAACCAGATAACAGCGGGGTGTACACTTTTTGCGATATGGGGGGTAATATCACCTACTCCCCCCCGGGTATTAGGAACAATATCACAGCGGGGGTGTACATCGCCTGCAATATTAGGAGTAATATCATCCTCTTCCCCACTGAATATTATTAACAGTATCACAGGGGGTGTGTATCCCCCTGTGATATTGCAAATATTATCATCCTCACCCTTCCTGAATATTAGGAACAATATCACAGAGGGGGTGTACACCACCTGTGATATTGAAAGTAATATCATCCTCTCCCCCCAGGATATTGGGAATAATATACAGGGGGAGTGTACACCCCCTGAGATATTTGGAGTAATATCCTCTCTTATCCTGAATATTAACAACAGTATTATGGGGGGGTGTGTACACTCCTCGGGATATTGGGAATAATATTATTTTCTCCCCCCATGGATATTAGAAACAATGTCACAGGGGAGGTCTACACCCCCTGTGATATTAGGAGTAATATCATTCTCTCCACCCTGGGATATTAGGAAGATTATCACAGAGGGTGTGTACACCCCCTGCGATTTTGGGAATAATATCATACTCTTCCCCCCTGGATATTAGGAACAATAACACAGGGGGGTGTACACCCTTTGTGACATTGGGAGTAATATCATCATCTTCTTCTCTAAATATTAGAAACAATATCACAGAGAGGGTATACACTTCCTGTGATATTGAGAGTAATATCCTCTCCCTTTTGGATATTAGGAACAATATCAAAGGGGAGGTGCGCCCCCTAGAATATTGGGAGTGAGTGATATCTTTCTCTCTTCCCCTGGATATTAGGAACAATATCACAGCGTGGGTGTACACCCCCTGTAATATTGGCAGTAATATTGTTCTCTCCTTGCCTGGATATAAGAAACAATATCACAGGTGGGGTTTACACTGCCTGCAATATTGGGAGTAATATCTTCCTCTTTCCCCTGGTATAGTATAAACAATATCAAAGGGGGTGGTATACACCCTCTAAGATATTTGGAATAATATTATCCTCTACAAATCGGGATATTAAAGACAATATTACGGGGGGGGTGTATACCCCTTGCGAAATTGGGAGTAATACTATCCTTTACCCCAACTGGATATTATGATCAATATCACGGGGGTGGCCTACATCCCTGCGATATTAGGAGTAATATAATTCTCTCCCCCCTGGATATTAGGAACAATATCACAGGAAAGGATCAATATTATCCTTTCCCCAGTTGGATATTAGGACCAATATCACAAAGGGGGTGTAGACCCCCTGCAATATTGGGAGTAATATCATCTTTTCCACCCTTCGATATTAAAAACAGTATCGCCGGGTGGGTGTACACCTTTTTTGATATTGAGAGTAATATCATCCTCTCCACTTCTGGATAATATAAACAATATTATGCAGGGCATGTATACCCCTAAGATATTTGGAGTCATATCATCCTCTCCCCGACTGAATATTGGAAACAATATCACAGAGGGGGTACAGTCCCTGCAATATTGAGGGTAATGTCATCCTGGACCCCCTGGATATTAGAAACAATATCATACCTGCGATATTAAATGTAACAAAATCCTTCCCCTCCCTGCATATTAGGAACAACATCTCAGGCAGAATGTACACCCCCTGCTATATTGGGAGTAATATCAGCCTCTCTCCCCTTGGATATTAGGAACAATGTCACAGGGGTGTGCACACCCCGTGCGATATTGGGGGTAATATTATCCTATCAGGTTCTGGATATTAGGAACAATATCACAGAGGGGGTGTACACTTCCAGCGATATTGGGAGTAATATCATCCTCTCCCTCCTTAAATATTAGGGGAAAAAATCACAGGGGGTTGTACATCTGCTGCAATATTGGGAGTAATATCATCCTCTGACCCTCTGGATATTAGAAACTATATCACTGGGGGAATGTACATTTTTTGCAATACTGGGAGAAATATTCTCTCCCCCCTTGAAAATTAAAAAATACATCACAGTAGAGGTGTAAACCTCCTATGATATTGGGAGTAATATCCTGCACCCACCTGGATATTAGGGCCAATATCACAGTGGGGGGTGTGCACCCTTGATGATATTGGGTGTGATATTATCCTCTTTACCCCTGGATACTGGGAACAATATCACAGGGTGGGTGCACACTCCATGTGATATTGGGAGTAATATTTTCTTCCCCTGTCAATATTAGGAACAACATCACAGGGTGGGTGTACACCCCCTGCAATAATAAAAGTAATATCATTCTCTCCCCCTGGGAGATTAGGAACAATATCACTGTGGTGGTGTACACTTCCTGTGAAACGGGGTGTAATATCATCTTTCCCGCCCCCCGGATATTAGGAATAATATAACAAGGGAAGTGTACACCCCATATGATATTGGGAGAAATATCATTTTCTTTCCCTCAAGATATTAGGAGCAATATCAAAGAGGGGGTGTACACTCCCCGATATATTGGGAATAATATCTTCTCTTCTTCGAGATATTAGGAACAATATCACAGGGGAGGTGTCTACCCAGTGCGATATTGGGAGTAATATCATCTTCTCTCACACTGCATATTATGGACAATATTACAGGAGGGGTGTAAACCCCCTGTGATATTTTGAGTGATATCATTTTCTCCCCATCTGGATATTAAAAACAATGTCACAGTGGTTGTACACCCTCTGCAATATTGAAAGTAATATCATCCTCTCAGCCCTGAATATTAGAAAAATAGCACAGAGGGGTGCACAACCCCTGCGGTTTAGGGAGTGATATCATCCTCTCCACCTTTGAATATTAAGAAAAATATTACAGAAGTGTGTATACCTCTTGTGATGCTGGGAGTAATGTCACCCTCTTCCACACTGGAAATTAAGAACAATATCATGGAAGGGGTGTACACAGCCTGAAATATTGAAAGTCATATTATCATCTCTCCTTCTAAATATTAAAACCATATTACAGGGGGATGTACACCCTCTGCGATATTGGGAGTAATATCATCCTCTTTCTCCCTGGACATTAGGAACCATACCACAGGAGGGGTGTACATCCCCTGAGATATGGGGAGTAATATCATCCTCTCATTCTGGAATATTAGGAATGATATCACATCGGGGGTGTACATTTTCTGTGATATTGGGAGTAATATCATCCTCTCCCTTCCTGGATATTAGAAACAATATCACGGAGGGGGGTACACCCCCTGCAATATTGAGGGTAATATCATCCTCTTTCTCCCTGAATATTAGGCAAAACATCACACAGGGGTGGGAACACCCCCTTCAATATTGGGAGTAATATCATCCTATTTCCCCCTAAATATTAGGATCAATATCACAGGGGTGGTGTACACCCTCTGCAATATTAAGAATTACATTAGCCTCTTCCCGTTTGGATATTAGGAAAAATATCACGGGGGGGGGTGTAGGCTGTCTGCAATATTGGCTGTAATATCATCCTCGCCCCCCTGGATATTAGGAACAATATCACAGGATTGGTGTACACCTTCTTTGATATTGGGAGTAATATCATCTTGACCCGTTTGGATTAGGAACAATATCACAGCGGGGTGTGCACCTCCTGCGATTTTGGAAATGTTATCATCCTGCCCCCCGCACCGGACATTAGAAACAATATCACAGAAAAGGTGTACAGCCCCTGCGATATTGGGAGTAATATCATCCTCTCCTTCATGGATATTTGGAACAATATCACAGGAGGGGTGTACCTCCCCTGGCACATTGGAAATAATATTCTCTCCCTTCCTGGATATTAGAAACAATGTTACAGCTGGGTTGTACAGTCCCCGCGATATTGAGAGTAATTTCATCCTGTCTCCCCACTGGATATTAGGAACAATATCATGGGGGGGCTGTCCACTCCCTGCGATATTGGATGTAACAAAATCCTTTCCCCCTCTGCATATCAGGAACAATATCTCAGGGAGGTGTACACCCCCTATGATATTGGGAGTAATATCCTATTCACCTCTGGATATTAAAAACAATATCACAGAAAAAGGTGTACACCCCGCATTATTGGGAGTAATATCATCCTCTTGCATTCTGGATATTAGGGACAATATAGCAGAGGGTGTGTACATACTTAGCGATATTGGGAGTAACATCATCTCCCTTTTTGGATATTAAAAAAATTACAGGGGGATGTACACCTGCTGTGATATTGGAAGTAATATCATCCTTTGATTCCCTGGATATTAGGAACTATATTACTGGGAAGTGTACACACCCTGAGATATTGGGAGTAATACTATCCTCTCCCCCTTGGATATTAGGAATAATATCACAGCGGGGGTGTACAGCCCCTGCAATATTGAGAGTAATATCACCCTCCCCTCTCCTGGACATTAGGAACAATATCACGTTGGGGGAGGGTGTACGCCTCAGTGACATATTGGATGTAATATCCTCTTCCCCCGTGGATGTTAGGAAACACATCACAGAGTGGGTGTACACTTCATGTGATATTGGGAGTAATATTCTCTTCCCCCGTGGATATTAGAAACAATATCAAAAGGTGGGTGTATAACCACTGAGACATTGAAAGTAATGTCATCCTCTCCACTTCTGCTTATTAGGAACAATATCAAAGGGGGACTGTACAACCCCTGCGATATTTTGAGTAATATCATTTTCTCCTCCCATGGATATTAGGAACAATATCACCGGAAGATGTGAACCTTCTGTAATATTGGGAGCAATACCATCGTCTTCGCCTTGGATATTAGGAATAATATTACAGGGAGGGGGTACAGCACCTGAGATATTGGGAGTAATATTATCCTCTCTTCCCATAGATATTAGAAACAATATCATGGGGGGATGTACACCGCCTGTGATATAGAATGTAATATCATCCTCTCCCCCAGTGGATATTAAGAACAATATCACAGGGGAGGTGTAAAACCCCTGCAATATTGGGAGTAATATCATCCTCTGCCCCCCTGGATATTGGGAACAATATCACAGAAAAGGTGTACATTCACTGCGATATTGGTGGTAATGTCATCCTCTCACCCCCTGGATATTAGGTACAGTATCACGGTGTGGGGGGAGGTTGTACACACCCTGCAATATTGGAAGTAATATCATTTTCTCTCCCCTCGGATATTAGAAACAATATCACAGGGTGGTTGTACATACTGTGCGATTGTGGGAGTAATAATATCTTCTCCCCCTTTGGATACTAGAAAAAATATCACAGGGAGGGTGTACACTCCTTGCGATCGAGGGAGTAAAGTAATCCTCTTCCCACTTTGATATTAGGAACAATATCACGGACGGTGTACACCCTTTGGGATACTGAGATTAATGTCACCCTCTTTTCCTCTGGATACTGGAAAAAACATCACAAGGGGAATAGTCACCCCCTGCAATATTGGGAGTAATATCATCCTCTTTCCCCCTGGATATTAGAAACCGTATCACGGGGGGGAGGTGTACACCCATTGCAATATTGGGAGTAATATAATTCCCTTTCCCCTTAAATATTAGGAACATTATCACAAGGGTGATGTACACACCCTGCGATATTGCGAGTAATATCATACTCTTCTTCTCTGGATATTTTGAAAAATATAGGGGGGTGTACACACTCTGTGATATAGAAAGTAATATCGTCCTCTCTCTCCCTGGATGTTAATAACAGTGTCAAAGGGGGGTGTACACCTCATCGGACACTGGGAGCAATACCATTCTCTCCCTCCCTGGATATTACAGAAAGAGTGTATACCCCTTGCATTATTGGGATTAATATCATTTACTCCCCCAATGGATATTAGGACAAATATCTCAGGGGGGCATACACCCCCAGCGATATTGGATGTAATATTATCCCCATCCCCCGTGGATATTAGGAACCATGTCACAGAGTGGGTGTACACTTCATGTGATATTGAGAGTAATATCGTCTTCCCGCATGGATATTAGAAACAATATCAAAGGGCGGGTGTACGACACCAGCGATATTGCAGTAATATCATCCTCTCCACTTCTGCTTATTAGGAACTATATCAAAGGGGAGTTGTATAACCCCTGCGGTATTTTGAGTAATATCATTTTCTTCCCCCATGAATATTAGGAACAATATCACCAGAAAGTGTACACCTTTTGGGATATTGGGAGTAATATCATCATCTCCCCATTGGATATTAGCAAAAATATCACAGGCAGGGTGTACAGCCCCTGTGATATTGGAGTAACATCATCCTCTCTTCCCATAGATATTAGGAACAATATCACGAGGCAAGGAGGTGTACACCGCCTGTGATGTTGAATGTAATATCATCCTCTCCCCCAGTGGATATTAGGAACAATATCCCAGGGGAAGTGTAAAACCCCTGCAGTATTGGGAGTAATATCATCAGCTGCCCCGCTGGATATTAGGAACAGTATCACAGAAAAGGTGAACATTTGCTGCGATGTTGGGAGCAATGTCATCCTCTCACCCCCTGGATATTAGGAACAGTATCACGGGGAGGGGGTGTACACACTTTGCGATATTGGAAGTAATATCATTTTCTCACCCGCAGATATTAGGAACAATATTACAGGGTGGTTGTGCACACCCTGCAATTGTGGGAGTAATATTATCTTCTCTCTCTTTGAATATTAGGAACAATATCACAGGGTGGCTATATACTCCCCATGATCGAGGGAGTAATGTCATCCTCTCCCCACTTTGATATTAGGAATAATATCACGGAGGGTGTACACCCCTTGTGATATTTAGATTAATGTCATTCTCTTTTCCTCTGAATATTAGAAAAAACATCAAAAGGGGTGTATACACCCCCTGCGATATATACATCCCTGGTGATATTGGGAGTAATATCATCCTCTTTCCCCCTGGATATTAGGAACAGTATCACGGGGGGTGTACACCCACTGCAATATTGGGAGTAACACTATTCTCTTCTCCCTAAATATTCAGAACAATATCATGGGGGGGAGTGTACACACCCTGCGATATTGGGAGTAATATCATACTCTCCTTCCCTGGATATTTTAAAAAATATCATGGAGGGGTGGTGTGTGCACACTCTGCGATATAGGAAGTAATATCATCCTCTCTCTCCCTGGATATTAGGAAAAACATCACAGTGGGGGCTGTACACCCCATGGAACATCAGGAGTAATACCATCCTCTCCCTCCCTGGATATTAAAAACAATATCACAGGAAGCGTGTACACCCCCTGTGTTATTGGATTAATATCATTTTCTCCTTCAATGGATATTAGGAACATTATCACGGGGGGGTGTATACCCCCGGCGATATTGGATGTAATATTATCCTCATCCCCCGTGGATATTAGGAACCACATCACAGAGTGGGTGTACACTTCATGCAATATTGGGAGTAATATTCTTTTCCCCGTGGATATTAGGAACAATATCAAAGGGCGGGTGTACAACCCCTGCGACATTGGGAGTAATACCATCCTCTCCACTTCCGCTTATTAGGAACAATATCAAAGGGGGGTTTGAATAATATCATTTCACATTATTTCATAATATATTTCATAATATTATTTTGAATAATATCATTTCTCCCCCCATGGATATTAGGAACAATATCACCAGAAGGTGTGCACCTTCTGGTCACAGGGAGTGTACACTCTGTGATATTATTCCTAGTATCCTAGAGAGATGTTACTCCTAATGTCACAGAGGCTGTGCACCCTGTGATATTATTCTTAATATTTTAGGGGGATGTTACTCCTAATGTCAGAGGGGGTGCACACCCTGTGATATTCTTTGTGATATCCTTGGGGGATGTTACTCCTAACATTACAGGGGGAGTACAGCATGTATGTACAACTCCTGTGATATTATTTGTATTATCCTAGTGGGATGTTACTTACAATGTCACAGGGATTGACACCATGTGTGTACACCTCCTATGATAATATTCATAATATCCTAAGGGGGTGTTACTCCTAATGTCACAGGGGGTGTACAGCATATGTGTACACACCCTGTAATATTATTCATAACATCCTAGGGATATGTTACTCCTAATGCAACTTAGGGTGTACACTATGTGTGTACACTCCGTGTTATATTATTCGTAAAAACCTCTGTGGATTTTACCTTTAATGTCACGCAGGTTGTATAACATGTGTGTACAACCCCTGTGATATCATTAGTAATTGTCAGGTCTCTGAGCCCAAACCTGCATGTATTCATCCAGATAGCCTGAAGCAACTGAAGAATCACAAAACAAGTGAAAATGGCCCGTTCCTGCCTTAACTGATGACATTACCTTGTGAAATTCCTTCTCCTGGCTCATTCTGGCTCAAAAGCTCCCTCACTGCGCACCTTGTGACCCCCACCCCTGCCAGTCAGAGAACAACCCCCTTTGACTGTAATTTTCCACTACCTACCCAAATCCTATAAAATGGCTCCACCCCTATCTCCCTTTGCTGATTCTATTTTCAGACTCAGCCCGCCTGCACCCAGGTGATTAAAAAGCTTTATTGATCACACAGAGCCTGTTTGGTGGTCTCTTCCCACAGACGTGAGTGAAAGTAATATGCTAGGGGGATATTATCCCTAATATTTTGGTGGATGTTACTCCTATTAAACAGGGGTTGTAAACCATGTGTGTACATCACAGGGAATGATATCATTCCTTATAACCTAGGAGAATGTTACTCCTAATGTCACACAGCTTGCATACTATCTGTGTACAACCCCAGTGATATTATTTGTAATATCTTAGGGGGATGTTAATCTTATTATTAATCTTATTATGTTAATGATATTATTCCTAATATTTTAAAGGGATGTTACTCTTAATGTCACAGGGGTTGTATACCATGTGTGTACACGCCCTGCGATATTATTCGTAATATGCTAGGTAGATGTTTCTCCTAATATTATTTGTAGTATCTTACGTGGACGTTACTTCTAATATCACAGGGTGTGTACACCGTGTATGTACACCACATGTCATATTATTCGTCATACGTTAGTGAGATTTTACTCCTAATATCACAGGAGGTGTACGCCGGGTGTGCACACGCCCTGTGTTATTATTCGTAATATTCTAGAGGGATGTTACTGCTAATATCTTAAGGGGTGTACACTATGTGTGTACACCTTCTGTGATATTCTTTGTAATATCTTGGGTGATGTTACTTCTAATGTCATAGGATGTATGTAAACAGCCAGCGATATTATTCATAATGTTCTACGAGGATGTTACTCCTAACATCACAGGGGGTGTACACCCCCTGTCATATTATTTGTAACATCATAGGGGGATGTTATTCCTAATGTCACTGGGGATGTCCACCATGTGTGCCCACCCCCTGTGATATTCTTCGTAATATCCTAAAGTGATGTTACTTCTAATGTCACAGGGGGTTTACCCCATGTGTGTAAACAACCAGTGATATTATTTGTAATATCCTAGGAAAACATCACTGCTAATTTCACAGTGGGTTATACGATGTGTGTACAAACTGTGATATTATTCGTAATATTTTAGGGGGATGTTACACCTAATGTCACAGTGGGTATACACCATGTGTGTATACCCTGTGATATTATTCGTAATATTCTAGAATGGTGTTACTCTCAACGTCACAGTGAGTGTACACCATGTGTGTACACCTTGTGATATTAATCATAATATTCTAGGGGGATGTTAGTCCTAATGTGACAGTGGGTGTACACTACTTGTGGACACCTTATGTTATTATTCGTATTATTATAGGGGGATGTTACTTCTAATCTCACAGTGGGTTTACACCCTGTGATATTATTTGTAATATCCTGGGGAGATATTACTTTCCTAATACCACAGTGGGTGTACAAAAATTGCCTACAACCTGGGATATTCATAATGTCTTGCAAAGATGTTACTATCCTAATATCACAGAGGGTGTACACAATTTATGTACACCCTCTGGGACATTATTTGTAATATTTTGAGGAGATATTACTCTCCTAATCTCACAGTGCGTTTGCACCTTGTTTGCACATCCTGGGATATTATTCGTAATATCCTGGGGAGATTACTCTCCTAATATCATGGTAGGTGTTCACCATGTTTGTACAGCCTGGAATATTATTCGTATTATCCTGGGGAGATATTACTCTCTTAATATCACAGTGGGTTTACACCATGTGTGTACACTCTGGGATATTATTCGTAATATTTCAGGAAGATATAATTCCTAATATCAATGTGGGTGTTCACCCAAATATATTATTTGTAATATACTGGGGAGATACTACTTTTAATACCACAGTGAGTGTACACCCTGGGATACCGTTCATAATATCTTGTGGAGATATTACTCCTTATATCACAGTGGGTGTGTGCCATGTGGGTACATTCTGGGATATTATTTGTAATATGCTGGAGAGATACTAGTCTTCTAATATCACAGTAAGTGTACACTATGTGTGCACACCCTGGGATATCGTTTGTAATATCTGGGGGATTTATTGTTCTCCTAATATTACATTGGGTGTACAACATGTGTGTACACCCTGGATATTATTTGTAATATCCTAGGGAGATATTAATTTCTTAATACCGCAGTGGGTGTACAAAATTTGTGTACAACCTGGGATATTATTCATAATATCCTGCAGAGATGTTACTCTCCTAATATCACAGGGGGGTTACACACCATGTGTTTACACCCTCTTGGATATTAATCATAATACTTGGGGAGCTATTATTCTCCTAATGTCACAGTGTGTTTACACCTTGTTTGTACATCCTGTGATATTATTTGTAATATCCTGGGGAGTTATAATCTCCTAATATCCTAATATCAAAGTAGGTGTTCACCATATTTGTACACCATGGAATATTATTCTTAATATCCTGGGGAGATATTACTCTTGTAATATCACAGAGTGGGTGTACACCTCCTGCGATATGGGGAGCAATATCATCTTCTGGATATTAGAAACCACATCACACGGGGGTGTACACTTTCTTTGATATTGGGAGTAATGGTATCCTCTCCTCCTTTGAATATTAAGAACAATATCACAGGGGGAATGTAGACCCCCTGCGATATTGGGAGTAATATCAGGCTCTCACCCACCCACTGGATATTAGGAACAATATCCCAAGGTGGGTGTACACCTCCTGCTATATGGGAGTCGTATCATCCTCTCTCTTCCTGGATATTACGAACCATATCACGGCAGGGAGGGGTGAACAGCCCCGCAGTATGGGGAGTAAAGTCACCCACTCCCCTCCCTGGGTTTTACAAACCATATCACGTGGGGGGTGGAGGGGTCAATAGTCCCCGCGGTATGGGGAATAATATCACCCTCTCCCTCACCTGGATATTACCAACAATATTGGGGGGTGAAAGCTCTCACAATATGGGGAGCAATATCTTTTAGAGTATGACATTACTCCCTATATAATAGTTGGGTGTACATCCCCCCAGGGATATTGCTTCTAATATTCAGGGAAAGAAGAAAATGATATTACTCCCAATATCACAGAGAGTGTTCACGCCTTTTGTGAGATTGTTCCTAATTTCCGGAAGGGGAGAGGATGATATTACTTTCAATATTGCAGGCTATGTATATTCACCCTGTGAATTTGTTCCTAATATCCAGGAAGGGAGAGGATGATATTACTCCCCATATAGCAGGAGGTGTTCACCCACGCTGAGATATTGTTCCTAATATCCAGGGGTGGCAGAGCCTGATATTACTCCCAATATCACAGGGGGTGTACGTTTACCCTGTGATATTTCTCTTAATAATTAGAGGTGGAGAGGATGATATTACTCTCAATATCAAAGAAAGTGTACACTCCCGTGTGATATTGTTCCTAATATCCAGTAGGGGAGAAGATGATATTACTCCCCATATCACAGGATGTGTACACTCACTCTGTTATATTTTTCTGAATATGCAGTAGGGGAGAAGATAATATTCTCAATATCGCAGGGGTCGTACACCCCCTCTGTAATATTTTCCTTAATATTCAAGGGCGGGCAGGGTGATATTACTCCCAATATCACAAAAAGTGTACACTTTTATGTATTATGTTCTTAATATCCAGGGGCAAAAGGATGATGTTACTTTTAATATTGCAGGGGGTGTACAGGCCCCCAATGATATGTCCCTAATTTCAACATGGGAGAGGATGATATTACTCCCAGTATTACAGGGAGTTTACACCCCGCCTGTGATATTATTCCCACTATCCAGAAGAGAGAATGATATTACTCCCAATAGTGCAGGGGGTGTAAACCCCCCTGTGATATTGTTCCTAATAGATAAAAGAAGAGAAGATAATTCTACTCCTGACACTGCAAAGGGTGTACACTCACCTGTGATATTGTTCCTAACATTCAAAGAGGGAGAGCATGATACTGCTCCCAATAACACCATGGGTGTACACTCACCCTGTGATATTGCTCCTAATATCCAGGGGGTAGAGTACGACATTACTCCCAATATAACAGTGGGTGTACATCCACCCGGTGATATTGCTTCTAATATTCAGAGAAGAAGAAAATGATAATATCCCCAATATCGCAGGAAGTGTTCACCCCTTCTGTGAGATTGTTCCTAATATCAGGAGGTGGAGAGGATGAAATTACTCCCAATATCAAAAGCTCTGTACACCAACCCTGTGATATTGTTTCTAATATCCAGGAAGGGAGAGGATGATATTACTCCCATATAGCAGGAGCTGTACACCCACCTTGGGATATTGTTCCTAATATCCAGGGGGTGGGTGAGAGCCTGATATTACTCCCAATATCGCAGGGGGTCTACATTCCCCCTGTGATATTGTTCTTAATATTCAAAGGAGGAGAGGATACCATTACTCCCAATATCAAAGAAAGTGTACACCCCCGTGTGATGTTGTTTCTAATATCCAGAAGATGATATTGCTCCCCATATCGCAGGAGGTGTACACCCACTCTGTGATATTTTTCCTAATATGCGGACAGGGAGAGTATAATATTATTCCCAATATCGCATGGGGTGTGAACCCCTCCTGTGATATTGTCCATAATATTCAAAGGCGGGAGAATATTACTCCCAATATTGCAGAAAGTGTACACCGCCCAGTGATATTGTTCCCATGATCCAGGAGAGAAGAGGATGATATTACTTTAAATATCACAGGAGGTGTACATGCCCCCAGTGATATAGTTCTTAATTTCAATGTGGGAGAGGATGATATTACACCCAGTATCACAGGGGGTATAAACACTCCTGTGATATTATTCTTAATAACCAGTAGGAGAGAGGATGATATTACTCCCAATACTGCAGAGGATGTACACCCATCTGTGATATAGTTTATAATTTCCAGAGGGGGAGATGATATTACTCACAATATGGTAAACAAGCTGTGTGTCCTCCATGGATCGTAATATCCAGGGGGAGAGAGGGGAGTGATATTACTCTCCATATCGTGGGGGGTGTCCATCCCCCTGCGATGTGGACCCTAATATCCAGGGGGGTGGACAGGGGGATGATATTACTCCCCATACCATGGGGGGTGTCCACCCCACTGTGATGTGGATCATAAGATCCGGGGGGGGGGACAAGGGGGTGATATTATTCCCCATACCGAGGCATCACATACCTGTCCTCAAAGTATTCTATAATTATACGCTAACTAAAACAACATGGTACTGATACAAAAACAGACACGTATACCTATGGAATAGGTTTGAGAACCCAGAAGTAAAGCCGCAAATGTACAACCATTTGCTCTTCAACAAAGTCAACAATAACAAGCAATGGGAAGGGAAATAAATCCCTATTCAATAAATGGTGCTAAGATATTTGACTAGCCAAATGTAGAAGATTGAATCTGGATCTCTACCTTTCACCATATTCAACAATCAACACAAGATGGATTAAAGACTTAAATGGAAAACCTAAAACTATAAAAACCCTAGAAGAAAACAGGAAATACCATTCTGGACACTGGCACTGGCAAAGACTTCATGACAAAGATTACAAAAGCAATTCTCACAAAAACAAAAATGGACAAGTGGGACCTAATTAAACCAAAGGACTTCTGCACAATGAAATAAGCCATCAACAGAGTAAACAGACAACCTAGAGAATGGAAGAAAATATTTGCAAACTATGTATCCAACAAAGGTCGAGTATCCAAAATCTATAAGGAAATTAAGTTAAGCAAAAAACAACCTCATTAAACAATGGACAAAGGACATAAACAGACACTTCTCAAAAGAAGACAGACAAGCAGCCAATAAACTTAGGAAACAATGCTCAATATTACTAGTCATTAGAAAAACGCAAATCAAAACCAAAATGAGGTGCCATCTCACACGAGTCAGAATGGCTGTCGATAAAAATTCAAAAAATAACAGATGCTGGTGAGGTTACAGAGAAAGAAGAACGCTTATATACTGTTGGTGGGAATGTAAATTAGTTCAGCTATCTTGGAAATCCATATGGCAATTCCTCAAAGAACTTAAAACAGAACTGCCATTCAACCCAGCAATCTCATTACTGAGTACACACCCTCCCAAAATAAGTCATTCTACCAAAAAGATGCATGCCTGCATACATTCATTGCAGTTTTATTCACAATAGCAAAGACATTGAATCACCCCAGATGCCCATCAATGGTGGACTGGATAAACAGAATGTAGTACATATACACCATGGAATACTATGCAAGTATAAGAAACAACAAGATCATGCCAATTGCTACAACATGGATGGAGCAGGAGGTCATTATCTTAAGCAAAGTAATTCAGGAACAGAAAACCAATAGAAGTGGAAATTAACCGTTGAGTACACATAGACACAAAGAAGTGAACAATAGACACTGGGGCCTACTTGAGGGTGGAGGAAGGGAGGAGGATGAGGACCTAAAAATGATCAGGTGTTATGCTGATCACCTGGGTGACAAAATGAACTGTATATCAAACTTCCATGACATGCAATTTACCCATCTAAAAAGCCTGCAATTGTCCCTTGAATCAAAAATAAAAGTTGGAAAAAAAAAGATTAGTGATAGAGCTTACCCTTATCTGTAAGTTTTGAATTTATATTGTTTCATCCCATGTATAAACTACTTTTCTCATACACATACTTCTTTCTGTGTGTTTGGGGGGGCATGTTCTATGGGAAAGTATAATGTTTTATCATGGTTTTAGTTTCGGTTACTTTAGGATAAATTAAAAGTCAACTTTGGTGCCAGGGGAAAAAAAAAATCTCTCTTTGACACCCATTATAATAATTGTTTTTTGGAATTTTACTATAAGAAAGCTTCTTGCTAAAAAGTGTAAATCTACTATTTTTCTTTTACCTAATGCTTCCATATAGTTTTCTTTCTGACATTCCGATAATCTTCGTGGCAGTAATTCTTTCTAGGTACAAATTTACCTGGAAAGCCTTTTAATATCTTAGTAAATGATCTGTGGAGAGACTGTAGGGAAACTTACATTGTAAGGTTGTTTGAGTAGGAGATTAAGACAACTACGTCAAGAAAAAAAGTCAAAGATGCAGCTCCTTGAAAGCAAGGGAAAATTATGAAAGTAATAATGGAAAAAAGCCCTATGTATGAAACAATCCTTTCATTAAACCACTAACTCTCAAAAAGTGGAACTTTGAATAGTACGCACGGTAGTTTTGCATCAGAGATAATGAGGACAGGTTACATATGATTTTGCCTTTTACCTGAGGAAAGTAAGAGACCACTGCAGGATTTTGAGCTGAGGTATGACATATCTGACTTCAGCTTAGAAAGGATCTCTCTTGCTGTATTAACAAGACCAGGGAGTAAAGCATGGAAGTAGTGAAACCTGTTCAAAATCCAATGCAATAATCTAGGTAAGTGATGATGGTGGCATGGCCCAGGAGACAGAGAGAAGGGGGTGAAAGTTGATCAGATTCTACAAATATTTTGAAGATAAAGCCAGCAAGACTTTTTTTTTTTTTTTTTTTTTTTGAGACGGGGTCTTGCTCTGTCACCCAGGCTGGAGTGCAGTGGCATGATGTCCGTTCACTGCAAGCTCTGCCCCCCGGGTTCATGCCATTCTCCTGTCTCAGCCTCCCGAGTAGCTGGGACTACAGGCACCCACCACCACTCCTGACTAATTTTTTTGTATTTTCAGTAGAGACGGGGTTTCACCGTATTCGCCAGGATGGTCTCGATCTCCTGACCTCGTGATCTGCCCGCCTCGGCCTCCCAAAGTGCTGGGATTACAGGCGTGAGCCACCCCACCTGGCCGCCAGAAAGACTTTTTGTTGGTTTGGAAGGCAAAAGAGAGGAGTGAAAGTTGACTTTAAGGTTTTTGGCTTGAACAACTGGAAGGAAAGAATTGACATCAGTTGAAATGGGGAAGGCTGTAGATAGAGCAGTTCTGAAGAGAAAGAATTGGAGTCCAGTTTGAGACTTGTGAAGTTTGAGATATCTATTAGTCATCAAAGTAGCAATGTAGAGCAGGTAGTGATAGTATTAACCTGGATTTCACAAAGGAGGCCAGCGTTAGATATGTAAGTTTGGGAATTATTGGCATAAAAAAATGGAAGGGAACATGAAGGGACAATGTGTAATTAGAAAAAAAAGACGAAAGATTGAGCCCTGAGGTACTCTATCATCAAAAGTTCTATCAAATAGAAGAAATGATCTAAGAAGACTGAGCAGAAGCCATTGCTGAAGTAGGAGGAAAACTAAGAGATTATTTTACTCTAGAAGTTAAGTGAAAAAGTATATTTGTATTTTAAACAATTTGGGCTGCCACAACTAAGTACCATAGATTGAACGACTTACAAGAAACAGAAATTTATTTCTCACAGTTCTGGAGGCTGAAAGTTTGAGTCAGGGTGCCAGCATGATTGGATTAAGGTGAGGGCGATTTTCTGGGTTGGAGACTTCAGACTTCTTATTGTATCTTACATTGCAGAAAGTGGGGGAGAGAGCTCTCTGGAGTCCCTTTTATAAGGGCACTAATCCCATTAATGAGGGGGCCATGTCAATGACCTAATTATCTTCCCAAGGTCCTGCCTCCTAATACCATCACATTGAGGGTGAGGATTTTAACACATAAATTTTGG
Source organism: Gorilla gorilla gorilla (assembly GCF_029281585.2). NCBI lineage: Eukaryota > Metazoa > Chordata > Mammalia > Primates > Hominidae > Gorilla > Gorilla gorilla. The sequence continues at coordinate 103,370,355 of NC_073228.2, forward strand.
GGGGACACAAATATACAGTTCATAATATAGTAAGAGAAGTTTATGTTTAATGGTGGAGGTTAAATGCACATTACAAGGAGAGGGGGAATTGGAAAATAACAAACACAACTCTTTTAAGGTGTTTTGCTGCAAAGAGGAATAAAAAAAAATGGAACGGAAGCTAGTGGGGGAGGTGGAGCCAAGAGAATATTTTAAAGATTAAAGAAGTAACAGCTTGTTTGCATGTTGATGGGAAAGATTCAACAGAGAGTGGGAAATCAGTGCAAAACAGAGAGGGACAATTGCTGGAGCACTGTCTTTGAGTAGGCGAGGAAGCCTTTGAGAAGCTGTGGGACTGGCTTTAAATAGGAACAGAGAGTTCCCCTATAACAAGAAGGAAGGAAAGGATATGAAGTTGCAGATGCATGTGAGTAGATGTAGAAGTGCAACTTTATTGAAGTTCCTTTTTTCATTGCTGAATTTTCTCAAAGAATTAGAAATCAGAGTCAGCTTAGAGTGAGAGCTTGTTACTCTCACTAGACAATCATTAGAGTGAGAAACAAAGGTGTTTGCAGGGTGGGAGGCCGAGGTGGGTAGATTGCTTAGGGCCAGGAATTCAAAACCAACCTGGCCAAAATGGCAAAACCCCATCTCTACTAAAAGTACAAAAATTAGGTGGGCGTGGTGGTGGGAGCCTGTAATCCCAGCTACTCAGAAGGCTGAGGCAGGAGAATTGCTTGAACCTGGGAGGCGAAGGTTGCAATGAACTGAGGTCACACCACTGCACTCTAGCCTGGGCGATAAGCAAGACTCCATCTCAAAAACAAACAAAACAAAACAAAACATGTATTGAATGCTTGAGAAGACAGTAGAATATATACCATAATTATCTAAGAGAGTAAAAGAACTAGGGAAATATGCCATAGTGGCCAGGTGTTTCAGGGGTCCTCAAGAATACCCCTAGTTTCTATGATTCATTAGGAAGATTCACAGGACTCAGCCTATTATTCTACTTATCGCTATGATTTATTATGGTGAAAGGATACAAAGTAAATTCAGCAAAGTCTATGGGAAATCAGATACAAACTTCCAAGAGTACTTTCCCAGTGGAGTTATATAGGGCGTGCTTAATTTCTTCAGCAACTGGTTGTGAAAACGCATGAAATTCTGTTTACCAAGAAAGCTCATTAGAAACTCATTGCCCAGAGTTTTTATTGAGGATTGGTCATGTAGGCATTCTCTGCCTAGCACATATTAAAATTTCAGACTTCTGGAAGGAAAGCAGGTGTTTGGCATAAACCATTTGCACAATGTGGGCCCAGTGAGCCATGTTTGTCAGGGAATGCTTGGCACCGTCCTAAAATCCAAGTTTGCAGATGCCAGTCAAGGGCCAGTTCTGCAAACAGCCCTTTCTAAGGATAGCAATCTCAGGCCTGCTATGTTAATTTTTTTTCTGCACACCAGAATATTTTAAGAGTACACTTGAGAGAAGTAGTCACCATTTTAAAGTGAAAATGATTAGCATAGTTGTGTTTTTTTTTTCCCAGCCACTCTCAGGCGTAGAAAGTAAAGAATTGGATTTAATCTAGATAGCAGTGTTGCAAGTGACTATGATGAATCAACAGAAATGCAAGGGAGTTGAGAGTCTATGTAAGGGAGTGATTATAAATCTATTATGAAACTTAAACTGAGTAGTGAGAATAAAGAGAACATGGATGGGTTGATGGACAGTGGGAGGATAGAAAAATTTAGCATGGGACCAAAGAACTATTGGAGATGGAAAACTAGAGAAAGAGAACAGGAAGAATATGTGGTGGTCAGAAAGTGGGAGGCATGACATTGAGCTTGTGGAGCAGGCATAGCTATTGATAAAGGTCTATGGTCTACCTATGGGGATAGTGACTGAGATAGGATGAAGAGCAGGATCCTCTGAGGAGAGGAGGTTGAAGAATACAGAAGACACCAATTAGAAAGCTCATATGTGTGGATATTACAACCACAAAGAATTACAGGAGTGGTATTGGAAAGAATGTTAATGAGTCAGGAGCTGACATCTTTGAGAAATGAGGTGGAAGGACTTGGGAATTGATTGATCACAAAACGATGAAGGGTAGGGGGTGATGTTTGGTAACAGGGATTTAAAGTTGATGGTTTAGGGAAGAGAGAATGAGGATGGACAAATGATGAGAGGAGCAAGGAGGGCGCATGACCCACCTCCAAGCCCAGAACATGGGAGGAAAACAGCCACTTTAGGTGGCTGGGTGGGACACAGAGTCCTCAGGGAAAGCCAGGTTTCTGCTCTCTCTAGCAAGAAAGTGAACAGAATGCTAAGAGAAGATGTTGAAGATAGAGACTTTTGCTGATGATGGATTTTATTAATAATTCCTAAAGGCATGATGGAAAAGATTTGAAAATGGCGATTTGTGTATGGGGTGGTGGTGAGGAAGAAGGATCATGTTAGAGCCTTGTGGGAATTAAAGTATGAGAAGTGAGGTGTGACCTGAGAGTCTGAGAGTTCTTGATATAGACAGGAATAAGTGGCATAATGAGATTGGTTCTGGTGGATTCAAGGAAATTAGTGGCTATGAGTATTGGAGATCAGTGACGAGTTGTATCTGGGTTTTTCCTGATGGCTTTAAACAGAGCTAAGGAAATCTGGGAGAGTTTAGTCTCATTGTTGAACTGATGACCCGACTGATGATGGAGGCAGAAGCCTTAGGGTAGGAGGGGTCATTTTCTCAGGAGAGGAGTTCAGTCAGCTCTCTCTTGACCCTACTGGGGGAAAGGTTATCTTACATGAGTTAGCTAATCTTTGATCAGTCTCTCAGCCATAGATAAGCTAAGGTGTCACTTAGATCTTTACCCATCCTTTGTTTCTTAAACAAAGGGTATTATTTTTTTTAAATAATTGTTTTTTAAAAATAATAGTTCTTGATTCATATGATAGTGACAATGTAGATCTGTGTCATCATAAACAGTTTTCGAGATGGATTTAAAAGCCTGAAATACAGAAAAAGAAAAGGAGTAAATAAAGAGAACAGTGCTCATTTTCTTGTTTTCAGTTCCTTTATTTGACTGGAGTGATGGGGTCATCAAAGAGTCTTGATAAATTAAAATGCTTAAAAGGAAAAGATGGCAGCCTAAGACACTTTCTTAGAGTAAGTCAGTCGCGAGATTTTTTGCTCTTATAAAATTATAAAATATATATTGTTCATATGTACTTAAAGGACAAAATATAATGAACTGTGTAACTAGATCAGGTAAAATATTTATATATGATTTCTAAACAAAGCAATATAAATGAGCTTTTGAATTTTTCTTTGTTTAGTCAGTCCTCTACATTTTCCCTAGAGAAAAAGGAAGGTTGCAGTTCTTAGAGACTGAGATATTTTCCTTATATTTTAAATTTGTTGTGACCATAAAAAGATACTATCCTTCTAATGAAAGGGATTGTTTATACTTTCTATCTACATATGCTTTCTGTCATAAAGGTTAGTGTAGCTGCAGTATTTCCCATCCTATTTTCCATCCCATGTGGGAAAAAAATTTGGATCTAAAAACAACTTCCAGATTAGACAGAGCAAAGCTTTTATTTATTTCACGTAATTCAACCCATGCCTATTAGTTGTCTATATTATTTTTATATTATATCCAATCATGAAAACACTATAATAATAGTTTTGGGAACCAAAATATAATATTAATTTTGCTTATTTGGTCTGTTCCCAAATGTTCCATTTTCTTCCGACTGAGAAACTCATTTCTGTGTAACTTTTAGTAATTTTCTAGTGTAGAGTCGCAGTGATTTGCAGTTTGTCTGCACTGAGAGTGTAGACTGGCTTCTTAATTTAAAACAGAGGCCCAAACTGGTGCTGTGGCTTTTGGGGCTGTGGTTTCCTTCTCATCATCAATTATGCTACGGTTACTTTTGAGAATTCCCGTAGGCCTGAGACTCCAGAAGATACAACTTGAGTCTGAGATTCACAGGTATGGATGATACTTAAACTTTTGCTAACAAATTATAGGTAATTTGTGAAAAGAGGAATCCTGGGGTGAGAAAATGAATAGTGGGGTTGGATATTAGATGACAATAGACTGACTCATATTTGAACTTTAATTCTGCCACTTAATAGCTGTGGGACTTTGGATATGTTATTTAACAATTCTGAGCCTCAGTTTACTTATCTGAAAAATGAATATGCTGCAGCATTGCTGTGAGAGTGTAGACATACTTTCTGTGAATTCTAGCTATGTGGTACATACTATTTATTACCAAGATTTGTACTGATTGTATGACAATGTACAAAATTTCTACTCTAGTTGAAATTTTCCTGCTCTGTTTTCCTTTTGTTCTTTAGGGAAACAAGTCATTTGTTTCTCTTTTTCCTGTTTAAACTTTGAGCACATACAATTCTATCCCCTAGAGTACATCTCGTTTGTGGCTTGTCTGGCATTTGGATTAAAGCAGCTATTTGTGATGTCTCTGAGCTTCTTTCCTGTGTGTATCAGCAGCAGAGTTAGTCAATGTGGCTGCTCTAATGTGATGTAACAACCTGTTTTGCTTAAAGCCAAGGCTGTCATTTGATAGCAGTATCACATTTGTGAACATTCCCATTTGCTTTTCTGGTAAAGACATGTGACAGCTAATTCCATGTTTTTTTTTTTCTTTTCATCCTAAAGGAATAAATGTTTCAGTTTGTAACAAATTGACCTTTATGGTCTATCTAAAGTGCAAAGTGGACGCTATTAGTTTTGAGATTTGCTCTGTTTGAAGTTTCTAGGAAAAATATCAGCAATATAGTGATTTTTTTCTAAGCTATAAAAGTATAGCAATTTCATTATCTTTTGTGAGAAATGAAGAGAATGGTTGCCAGGAGACTAAAATGGATCTTAGGGTAGTAGATGGAAGAAAAAAAATTTCCCACTACCTTCTAAAACAAAACTGAAAATAGAAAATATTCACAGCAGCATTCCCCAATGGCTGGAGCTTTTCACTTTGTTGGACACAGCAATAAAACTTGTCCAGAAAATAAACCCATACATTTTATGCCTACACATATTTTGGGGATAAAAGACATTGAAACTTCCTCTTTCAAACTCATTTTAAACCCACAAAAGAAAAATCTTTACATTATTACAGCCCCTAACTTGCCTATATTAGTTGTCCAACATCATGAGGTTTTTTATCCATCCTCCCCTGACACCCTACCTATCGTTATTTTTTATTATTTGCATTTTTTTTTGTTTTCTTTGTGACCACTGATGTTTTCCAATGACTGGTTTCAGGTCCGACTGTGTTAATCCTGTCTACAGTTTGTAGCCTCCATTCTGCTACAGCAGATTATTTCTTGTTATTCTTAGTTTCTGTTGATCTATAGATCAACTATCGTGTGGTAACTGCTATTTCATCAGCCCTGTGTTTTCTTTTTCTCAGAATTAATTAACTTCTGAGAATTGCTTAGGGCTTTCTCTCTATATGAAAAATTTACTCCTTTGCAAAGTATGCATTGGCTTTCAAAGAACTTTTACCTCAGTGTTGACTATGCAGAATTAGTATGTACTGAATATTTTTTAGGAATCAAACCCAAATGCTTTCATAGACCAGGCAGGTAACACATGTGTAAAGTAGGAAGGCAGGGACACAGAAGAAAATGAGTAAAACTGGAGTCTGGGGTAAGAGAAAGTTGTATGACTTCCATAAATATCTGCCAGTTAATTTTTTTCTAAAACACTGTGCCTAACCAAACAAACCACTGTTGTCTTTCACTGGTCAAATTGTTGATGACAAATATTGCTTCAATTTAATTCTTATTAAATTTAAATCTTATTAACTTACTAGGTACGGATTTTATTATTCCCATTTTACAGATAAGAAAATTGAGGCTCAGAGAATTTAGATAATTTGTTTGAGGTCATAGTGAAGATTAGGAAGGATAAATTTAAAATCATATCTTCTGGATCTAAATCCTACATTAATTCCCTCTTTATAGAGCTGCTTCCACAGCCTTGAATATACCCAGAATTGATAGAATAACTCATTCACCCAAAACTTATTTATTATGTGCTAAAGAATAGTCTAAGCACTGAAGGGGAAGTAGAGAATTGACCAGAAAAAAACTGCTTCACACCTGTATTAGTCTGTTCTTATGCTGCTAATAAAGCCATACCTAAGACTGGGTGTTGCATAAAGAAAAAGAGGTTGAACGGAATCACAGTCCCATGTGACCGGGCAGCCCTCACAATCATGGCAGAAGGCAAAGAAGAAGCAAAGGCAAGTCTACATGGTGGCAGGCAAGGGAGAGCTTGTACAGAGGAACTGCCATTTATAAAACTATCAGATCTCATGAGACTTATTCACTATCACAAGAATAGCACAGAAAAGACCTGCCCCCACAATTCAGTGACCTCTCACTGGGTCCCTCCCATGACACGTGGGAATTACGGGAGCTACAATTCAAGATGAGATTTGGGTGGGGTTATAGCCAAACCATATGAGCACCTGTCAATTCTCTATTTCTTCCCCAGTACTTAGAGTATTCCTTAGCGTATAAAATTACAAGGCAAGAGATTCTTATGCTAGATTTTGGCATTCATTACAACTGAGGACTCCCTGAAATTATATAGGAAAATTTGTTGGCTCTATATATTTGAATGTTTGTGGAGAACTAGAACATGGGTAGAATATTCACAGCATTAACAAGATTCTTAAAAGCAGTTATAGTCTCCAAATTCAAAGAAAACTAAGTTAAAGTTTCCTGGTTTAAACTGTTTTTCTTTTTTCTCCTAATAGTAAAAGAAGAGGCTACTTATGAAAAGTACATATTAAATATAGATTATTTATGAATTACAAATTGAAGGATAATTGGCATTTAAAAAATTTGAAAATATGCTTTTATAAATTTTTGAAACCAAATATCTCATTTTTTTGCAATGCATATTTAAATAAAAACTTTATTTGTAATTTTTAATAGTTAAATTTTCCTATAACTTATATAATATCTAGTCTACAAGATTATATTAAAATTATGTTTACTTGATTATCTCTTTCTTTGTGTATTTCTACTGTTGTAGAAATTTGTGAAAATATATTTACCTATTCTTTTTTTGTAAAATATATGTTGAAAAGGAAGTGACAACTATATGGGTATACTTTTTTGTTGTTATATATGTTTTTATTTTTCATCAAGTGATTTTAATGAAATATTAACTAGTATTTTAACTTGGAACACTACTCATAAGATCTAAGTTAAATGGACATATGCCATATAAATGAACTTATTAAATATTTCTGGGAGAATATTTATCTGGTAAAAAAAGAAAAATTTCCCCCTTGATAGAGAAATACTCATTACAGTGAACAGTTGCTGATTTAAAAATGTATCTGAAGGAAGTAACAAACACCCCATCTAGTTAAAAATATTCATGAAGAGTTCATGGTGAATTCTGTAAAACATACTGCATTTTAGTTGTCCTGTTTCTCATTGCAACTGTTGGAAGCTATCCAATTCCTTTGGTTGAGTATTACTTTTCAAAGTTAATGAATAGATCCAAATATATCTGTATTCAAAACTGCTCATAGGCCTTCTAATATTCTGAGCACAGCCTGTGCTGATTTTTTACCTCTTCAGAGCAAGGGTAATATTTGTCACAAAGTGAATATCTTTAAACTGCCTCAAAATAAATAAAAGCATTGTGATATGAAATTTATTTTCTGTGATCCTTGAAATGCTATGGAATACAGGACATTTGCTTATGTTTTAAATGCTTAGAATTTTATTTTTCTCCCTGCATGTTTTAAAACTTCACCATGATTATCAAAATTGTTCTTTGTGTTTTATCTGTCTCTTATTTCTTCCTCTCTCTTTGAGGCAGCCCCTCTGACATTGTCATCCAACTTTTTTGGTTGAGGTACCCAATGCAAATTCTAAAAAACTAACCAATCTATAGGCTACTAATATTTTCCTCAGCAACCAGTTTACTTGTTAATTTTTATTCTTCTCTTTTTAGTTACATAATTATTTATAGGTATTTACTTTTCTTTCCGTACTCAACATAGATTTTAGTCAGTCTTCCTACTTATTGGCATCAATGTTAATTCATGCCCTAATTGGAGGAAAAATAAGTGTCTTAGAAACTACCAAATTATCTCAAGGGATCTACTCTTAATGTATTTCTCTTTTGCCTTGGATCAAATGTAATTTATTGCTCATTCACCATAGTTTGTTCATGTTAGACATCCTGGTTTTATTACCACCAGTTCCTTATTACCTGACACATGTTTTTCATTTAGTATAAAGTTTTATTTTTAAAAAATATGTTCTAAAAATTGTAAATTGGCTAAGTGTAATTGATTTAATTGTAATCCTCAAACAGATATGCCCAAATATTGACCCTTGGTACTATCAGTATGACTTTATTTAGAAAGGGTCTTTGCAGATGTAATTAATGTAAAAAACTTAAGTTGAGACCATCTGATTAGGATGGGCCTAATGAAAGATATGATTGTGACTTTATAGAAGACAGGAATGGAGGCAGGCATGGTGGCAAATACCTGTAGTCCCTGCTTCTCAGGAGGCTGAGGTGGGAGAATCACTTGAGCCCAGGAGTTTGAAGCCAACTTGGGCCACATATTGAGACCTGTCTCTCTTAAAAAAAATAAAATAAAACACGGAAAAGAAAAAGCCACAGGCAGACACAGGGAAAGCCACGCGATGGCAGAGGTGGAGATTGGAGTGATGTGTCTGCAAACCAAGGAGCAGCACGGATTGCCAACAGCTATTGTAACTTAGGAGAGGCACTAAACAGATTCTGCCTTTAAGTCTCTGGAACTGACTGTGCCAACAGCTTAACTTCAGACTTCTGGCCTCCAGAACTGTGAAAGAATAAATTTATATTGTTAAAAAAATTGTAAGGACTTCATTTACTTTTAGAATGCGTGTTGTAACAATAATTATTCTTGATTTGGCACTGTCTCTGGAATTAGCCACAGAAGACATAGTCCAGGAACTCAGGTCCCCAGAAATGTTCTCATATTCCCACATAGGGATCCACCTGTGACTTGGACAAGGAGAGTCTGGAATTCTAAGAGTACAGCCCCAGAGCATTCTGATTTTCCTCCCTCTCACTCCTTCTGGCATTTAGAGAGAGTATTGTCTGAAATTATCAAGGGCTAGGGTCGATGAAACATCCAACTTCTATGTGTTTAAAGGCATTTTCTGAAATTTCCTGTATGCCGCTCTCCTGTTTTTTGTTCGTTGTTTGTCTATTTTTCTAAGAATTTAGGCAGCTCTTACCAGGCTAATCTTTGACTATAGATTTTGTGAATCCATGGGAGTTTTTCCACTATATCCCCGTGTTTTCTACTCTTTTCTTCAACCATAAAAAGACTCTATCCTTTACGCTCAGGACCTGAGATTAAAGCCCTTCAGTGATGTAGGTTATCAGGGTCTGAAAAAAAAACCCCATTTCCTGTTGGCTGCTTCAAGCCAGGATTAGAGCAGTTTCCTGTTCTTCCCTTGCTCTATGCATTGTTTTTGGTCTTACTGCTCTTAGGATTCCTGGTATATTGACCTAAGTACTTAAGTCCCATAACTCAGTTCACTTTGACATCACTCCTAACTCTAAACTGTGTCTTGCACCATGAACACTACTTACACTTAGCCAGTGTTCTGCCAGAAGTGAGATGAGGGGAACCTACAATAAGCCAGTTTTACTAATTGTCAGCCTTTCTAGTAAAAGCCTAGTAAAATATCACATATGGTAAAAGGTTAGATTAGAAGAAGACTGAATGTACTGGATAAAATAAGGCTTGGGATTTATAAGGGAATTTCCATTTCCATGTATTCTGTATCCTTCATTACTGGGGATAATTGCAAGCTGGTAGTAATAACGCTAATGAGGTATATGTAAATATGAGATGCAATAGAATAAAATTAAGCCATGTATGCTTGCCAAATAATGAACTTTTGGTGTTTCAGTTAAGCTGAATGCATCCCAGATATTTTCAAGGAAGGTCTTAAAGCCCCACTACACTAAAAGGTTTGAGGAAACAGATTTTTAGAAGAGGCTAAAAAACTTTTGGGAAAGGAATGATGAATGAAAGACCTTTCCTTTTTCTATTAGTAAATGAAGTATATGAATGAACTTTAAAATCATGAACAAATGGTTGCCTATTATTTTAGAGGGCTCAACAAATTGATCTTCACCAAGTAGAAATAAAAGCATACCTTGAAGCCTTTATTTCTGGGCAGGTCTGACTGGCTTTACATATCAGGAGCAAAGATTTTAAGCAATCTTAAGTCCATGCAAAGGAAAGTATTTGTTCCAGTACTTTAAGATGGAGATGAAGCAGAAAATGGTTTTATAGTGTGTATTATTTCTCACTGGGCCCAGGTAGTAAAATATGATGTGTTAAAGCTATTTTCATCCCCTAATTAATGAGAAGTTAAGAGTGTTTATTTGACTGGATAGTGTTGGAGGCCTGGTGCGTTAGTGGTCAACCATCAAGACTAAACTGGTGGTTTAACCTTTCATTATATGTTTCCTAAGTGGCTTTAACTTTCTGTAGATGAATCTTTGAAACAAATGAAGTAAACTTTTCATGATTTGTCAGGTATGTAACCTGTGTTTTGCTTTTGATGTCAAGACCTCTTCTTTTGGTTCTAGTAGCTAAGTAGTGGAGATAACATGTCTATCTTAGAAGTTTAGAAGAATGCACAATTCACCACTTAAAATAATACTTCAGGATGCTAATTTGTTCACATACCTAAGGAGAAACCCTAATGCATGGAAATATAAATTTTTATGCATCAGTAGAAGGCTAATTTAGACTCCTTCCTTTCCATCATGGGGATACGTATGTGTGATCCAGTAATGATTGTCCTAATCAGTTTTTTCTTTTTGAAGGAAGCAAACAATCTTAAATTTATTTTATTTATTTTTTTAAAAGAAATCTTACAGTCTCCCTCTGAATAGCAGTGCTGCTTATCTGTTTGACAAATTTACTCCCATGGATTTAGACTAGATATTCAGGCTGATGGAAGAGAAGAAAATGGAAAAGTGAAAAATAACTTAATAGCAGTATTCCCGGATGGGATGCACGGGCATTTCTAGAAAAAGGACTCTAATCAACAGCCTCAAGAGACATGAAAATGCGTGAGTTGAGCTAGACCTGGCAGCTTGATTTTTTCCTCTGGTATGGGCATGTCCTTGATTTCATCAGTCTTTGCTAGATTTCCCAGGGAATGAAGTCTTCAGGTTTTTATGTGCTTCCTAGAGCCGCAGGTGTGACACATTTTGAAAGCTGTAGTAAACAAACTTCTGCTGAGAGGATGAGAAAAAACACAAAACTAAACTTTGAGGTGATTTTCTGTCAAACTTCAGTAGTTAGTTATACAGCAGAAAGAACCATAATTGGAACTCTTTTTATGTGTGCTAGAATGAGAAAATGCTTTTCTAGTATAGGAATGAGATATTGATGATATCGATGAGAATATCACTTGAACAATAGGCTCATGAAGACAGGGGTTAGGCTGACCTCTTTTACCCAATGCCTGGCATGAAGTAAGGAATTCTATAAATTTTTGGTGAATGAATGAATAAATGAAATCAATAATATATCAATTGTATTTTCACAATATATTTTTAAAAATCTTGCTACTTTGCTTTCTTTAACGCTTCTTAACTCTTATATAGGTGATATTTCAAATGAATGAGAAGTAAGTCTTTCAAAATACAAAAGGTTATAAATTGTGCATATGAGCCCTTGTTTTATTTTTATTTATTTTTTAAATGTAATTTGCATTTCTTAAATTTTTATTTAAGTAGTTTTTGGGAAACAGGTGGTTTTTGGTTACATGAATAAGTTCTTTAGTAGTGATTTCTCAGATTTTGGTGCGCCCGTCGTCCGAGGAATGTACACTGTACCAAATGTTTTTATCACTTATGCCTTCCCCTGCTCCCCCCGAGCCCCCAAAGTCCATTATATCATTCTTATACCCTTGCATCTTCATAGCTTAGCTCCCACTTATAAGTGAGAACATATGATATTTGGTTTTCCATTCCTGAGTTATGTCACTTAAAATGATGGTCTCCAGCTCCACCCAGGTTGCTGTGAATGCCATTATTTTGTTCCTTTTTATGGCTGAGTAGCATTCCAGTGTATGTATGTATGTGTGTGTGTGTATTTATATGCCACATTTTCTTTATCCACTTGTTGATTGATAGTCATTTAGGCTGGTTCCATAGTTTTGCAATTGAGAATTGTGCTGCTATAAAAATGCTCATGCAAGTGTCTTGTTCATATTATGACTTCTTTTCCTTTGGGTAGATACCCAGGAATGGAATTGCTGCATCAAATGGTAGTTCCACTTTTAGCTCACTAAGGAATCTCCACACTGTTTTCCATAGTGGTTGTACTAGTTTACATTCTCACCAGCAGTGTGAAAGTGCTCCCTTTCCATCACATTCGTGCCATCATCTATTTTTTTTTATTTTTAAATTATGGCCATTCTTGCAGGAGTAAGGTGATGTCTCATTGTGGTTTTAATTTGCATTTGTGTATCTTCTTTTGAGGATTGTCTATACTTGTCCTTAGCCCACTTTTTGATGGGATTTTTTTTTTTCTTGCTGATTTGTTTGTGTTCCTTATAGACTCTGGATATTAGTCTTTTGTTGGATGCGTAGATTGGGAAGATTTTCACCACCTCTGTGGGTGGTTGTCTGTCAATTATGCTGATTATTTCATTTGCTGTGCAGGAGATTTTTAGTTTAATTAGGTCCCATTTACTTATTTTTTGTTTTTGTTGCATTTGCTTTTGGGTTCTTGGTTATGAAGTCTTTGTCTAAACCTATGTCTGGAAGAGTTTTTCTGATGATGTCTTCTAGAATTTTCATGGTTTCAGGTCTTAGATTTAAGTCTTTGATCCATCTTGAGTTGATTTTTATATAAGGTGAAATATGAGGATCCAGTTTTATTGTTCTACATGTGGCTTGCCAATTATCCCAGCAGCATTTGTTGAGTAGGGTGTCCATCCCCACTTTATGTTTTTGTTTGCTTAGTCAAAGATCAGTTAGCTGTAAGTATTTGGCTTTATTCCTGGTTTCTCTATTATGTTCCATTGGTCTATGTGCCCATTTTTGTACCAGTACCATGCTATTTTGGTGACTATGTGGCTCCTTTTTGGTTACATACGAATTTTAGGATTTTTTTTTCTAGTTCTGTGAGGAATGATGATGGTATTTTGATGGGAGTTGCATTGAATTTGTAGATTGTTTTTGGCTGTGTGGCCATTTTCACAATACTGTTTCTACCCGTCCATGAGCATGGGATGTGTTTCCATATATTTGTGTCTTTTATGATTTCTTTCAGCAATGTTTTGTAGTTTTACTTGTAGAGGTCTATCACCTCTTTGGTTAGGCATATTCCTAAGTATTTTATTTTATTTATTTTATTTATTTTTTGCAGCTATTATAAAAGAGGTTAACTTCTTGATTTGGTTCTCAACTTTGTCACTGTAGGTGTATAGCACTGTTACTAATTTTTGTACATTGATTTTGTATCTTGAAACTTTACTGAATTCATTTATCAGGTCTAGGAACTTTTTTTGATGAGCCTTTAGGGTTTTCTAGGTAGACAGTCATATCATCAGTGAACAGTGGCAATTTGACTCCCTCTTTACCGATTTGGATGCCCTTTATTTCTTTGTCTTCTTGGGTTGATTGCTTTGGCTAGGACTTCCAGTGCTATGTTGAATAGAAGTAGTGAAAGTAGGCATCCTTGTCTTGATCCAATTATTAGGGGGAATGCTTTCACTTTTCCTCATTCAGGATAATGTTGGTTGTGCGTTTCTCATAGATGACTTTTATTACCTTGAGGTATGTCTCTTTTATGCCAATTTTGCTGAGGTTTTAAACATAAATTGATGCTAGATTCTGTGAAATGCTTTTTCTGCATCTATTGAGATAATCATATAATTTTTGTTTTAAATTCTGTTTATGTAATGTGTCATATTTACTAACTTGCAGATGTTCAACCATCCCTGCATTCATGGTCTGAATTCCACTTGATCATGGTGTATTATCTTTTTGATATGCTGTTGGATTCTGTTAGCTAGTATTTTATTTAGGATTTTTGCATATACATTCATCAGGGATATTGGTCTGTAGTGTTCTTTTTTGGTTATATCCTTTCCTGGTTTTTGAATTAGGGTGATACTGGCTTTACAGAATATTTTCAGAAGGATTCCTTTTTATCTCTATCTTGTGGAATAGTGTCAATAGGATTGCTACCAATTCTTTTTTGAATGCCTGATAGAATTCAGCTGTGAATTCATCTGGTCCTGGAATTTTTTTTTTTGTGGTAACTTTTGAAATACCATTTTAATCTTGCAGCTTGTTACTGGTCTGTTCAGAGCTTCTATTTCTTCCTGGTTTTATCTAGGAGGGTTTTATATTTCCAGGAATTTATCCATCTCATCTAGATTTTCTAGTTTTTGTGCATAAAAATGTTCATATTAGTCTTGAATGATATTTTGTATTTCTGTGGTATCAGTCATAATAGCTGCCATTTTGTTTGTAGTTGAGTTCATTGGGATCTTTTCTCTTCTTTTCTTGGTTCATCTTGCTAACTGCCTATCAATTTTGTTTATCTTTTCAAAGAACCAGCTTTTTGTTTCATTTATATTTTGTATTTTTTTGTTTCAATTTCATTTAGTTCTGCTCTTATCTTTGTTATCTCTTTTCTTCTGCTGAGTTTCTGTTTGGTTTGTTCTTGTTTCTCTAGTTCCTTGAGGTGGGACTAGAATGTCTACTTGTGCGCTTTCAGACTTTTTGTTGTAGGCATTTAATGCTATGAACTTTCCTCTTAGCACTGCTTTTGCTGTATCCCAGAGGTTTTATTAGGTTGTGTCACTATTATTGTTAAGTTCAAAGAATTTTTTAATTTTCACCTTGATTTCATTAACCCAAGATCATACAAGAGCAGATTATTTAATCTACACGTATTTGCATAGTTTTGATGGTTCCTTTTTAAGTTGATTTCCAGTTTTATTTCACTGTGGTCTGAGAGAATACTTGATATAACTTTAATTCTTAAAAATTTACTGAGACTTGTTTTGTGACCTATCATATGGCATATCTTGAAGCATGTTCCATGTACTAATAAAAACAGAATGTATATTCTGCAGTTGTTGGGTAGAATGTTTTGTAAATATCTTAAATCCGGATTTGTTCTAGGGTACAGTTTAAGTCCATTATTTCTTTGTTGACTTTCTGTCTTGATGATTTGTCTAACAACTGTCAATGCAGTATTGAAATCCTCCACTATTATTGTGTTGCTGTCTATCTCATTTATTACATCTAGTAGTAATTGTTTTATAAATTTGAGATCTCCAGTGTTAGGTGCATATATCCATATGTATTTAGGATTGTAGTATTTTCCTGTTTGTCTAATCCCTTTATCATTATATAATGACCCTGTTTGTCTTTTTTTTTTAAACTGTTGTTGCTTTAAAGTCTGCTTTATCTGATATAAGAATAGCTACTCTTGCTTGCTTTTTGTGTCCATTTGTGTGGAGTATCTTTTTCCACCCTTTTACCTTAAGTTTATGTGAGTCTTTATGTGTTAGGTAAGTCTCTTGAAGACAGCAGATACTTGGTTAATGGAGTTTTATCCATTCTGCCATTCTGTATCTTTTAAGTGGAGCATTTAGGCCATTTACAGTCATTGTTAGTGTTGAGATGTGAAGTATTGTTCTATTCATAATGCTAGTTTTTCCCTAAATACCTTGTTTTTTTTTTTAATTGTGTTAGCGTTTTATAGGCTGGGTAAGATTTATGCTTCAAAGAGTTTCTATTTTGGTGTATTTCAAGTTTTTGTTTCAAGATTTTGAACCCCTTTTAGTAGTTCTTGTAGTGCTGGCTTGGTAGTGGCAGATTCTCACAGCATTTGTTTGTCTGAAGAAGACTGTATCTTTCCTTCATTTATGAAGTTTAGTTTTGCTGTATACAAAACTCTTGGTTGATAATTGTTTTGTTTAAGAAGGCTAAAGATAGGAGCCCAATCCCTTCTGGCTTTTAAGTATTCTGCTGAGAAATCTGCTGCTAATCTGGTAGGTCTTCCTTTATAGGTTACCTGATGCTTCTGTTTCACAGATCTTAAGATTTTTTTTCTTCATCTTGACTTTAGTTAACCTGATGACTGTGTGCCTAGGTGATTATCTTTTTGTGATGAATTTCCTAGGTGTTCTTTGAACTTCTTGTATCTGGATGTCTAGATCTCTAGTAAGGCCATGGAAGTTGTCCTCAATTATTCCCTCAAATAAGTATTTAGATTTCTCTTCTTCCTCAGGAACACCAATTATTCTTACGTTTGGCCATTTAAAATAATTCCAAATTTCTTGGGGTCTTTGTTTTTTTTCATTCCTTTTTCTTTGTCTTTGTCTGATGGTGTTAATTTGAAAGCCTTGTATTTGAGCTCTGAAGTTCTTTCTTCTGTTCAATTCTATTGTTGAAACTTTCCAGTGCATTTTATATTTCTCTAAGTGTGTCTTTCATTTCTAGAAGTTGTGATTGTTTTTTCTGTATGATATCTGTTCCTCTAGAGAATTTTTTTCCATATCCTGTGTTGTTTTTTAAATGTCTTTATGTTGTTTTTCACCTTTCTCTTGTATCTCCTTGAGTAGCTTAATAATCAACTTTCTGAATTCTTTATCTGGCAATTCAGAGATTTCTTCTTGTTTTGGATTCATTGCTGGGGAGCTAGTGTGATCTCTTGGGGATCTTATAGAATGCTGTTTTGTCATATTACCATAATTACTTTTCTGGTTCCTTCTTATTTGGGTAGACTATTTCGGTGGAATGATCTTGAACTCATGGACTGCTGTTCAGATTCTTTTGTTCCATGGTGTGCTCTCTTGGTGCAGTGCTCTCCCTTCCCCTTCCCCTAGAAATGGGGTTTCCTAAGAGCCAGACTAGTGATTGTTATTACTCTTCTGGGTCTAGCCACCCAGTGAGGCTACCAGGCTCCAGGTTGCTGCTGAGGAACTTGTGCAAAGAGTCCTGTGATATGATCTGTATTCAGGTCTTTCAGCAATGGATACCAGCACCTGCTCTGGTTTAGGTGGCATGGGAGTGATGTGAGAGTCCTTAGTTGTAGATGTGTTGTGTTTAGTCAGCTGGCTTTCTCAACTGCTGGTTGTGCTAGCAGTGAAGTCGTCATGTGGAGAGACTTAGGACCTCTGGTTAGCCAGCATGTTTCAGGCAGTGCAATTAGCTGTTGTTTTCTGCTTCCCGAGTGCAGGGTTATTCTGTCATGAGTTTCTGTACTGTCCTGAGTTGGTTGGTTTCCAGCAAGAAGGTGGTGCTTTCAAGAGAGCACCAGCTGTGGTAGTAGCAGGGGGATCTCAGCTTGCCCTAAGTTGGCGAGGGTGAGTATTCTGGTTTCTCAGGCAATGGGTAGGGTCCCAAGAGTTTATATCTTTTTGTTCATCTTAACAGGGTGGATAGAAAAATACCATCATATAGGAGCAGGGTTAAGTGGGTCTGGGCTCAGATTCTTCTTGGGCAGAACTTGCCACAGCCACTGTGGGCACTGGGGGTGGTTCTCAGGGCACTGGGGGTGGTTCTCAGGCCAATGGGGTTATGTTCCAGAGGGGACTGTTGCTGCCTCTGCTGTGTCATATAGTTTAACAGGGAAGTGGGGGGTAGCTGGTAGCAAAAGGCCTCATCCAGCTCCCACGTAGTTGGCAAGGCTGTTTTTGCTCCTACAGTGCCCTGCTCAGAGATTGCCCCAGGCCATAAGCTTCCCCATTGAGAAATCAAGCACAGCTTTCAGTCCTCACCCTTCCCCATCTGCCCACACTGTTAGTGGTGGCTCCTGTGCTGGTATCTGCAGCAGTTTCCATTTGCCCCCGGATTCTGCTCAAGAATATTTGTCCCCAGTGAAAATTATTACAAATTTCAGTTGGAAGCTTTTTCAGCCTGTGACCTCTCCCTAGTTCTGCTGGCTGTCTACCCCATGGGCCCTTGTGTAATATAGTCAGGGATAGCTTCCTTGGGCTAGAGCTGAAAACTGGGAGCACTCTTCCTGCTGCTGCTTCTACCTTTATATTTTGCATGGCTCCCTAAAAATCTGTTTCAGCTCCAGGTAAGGTTAAATTCTTCCCCTGTGATCTAGATTTTTAGATACCCCAGTAAGGATGTGTGTTCCGGGGCAGGTTTTCCTCCCCTCATACTTTGGGAACTTACAGTTTTTCACCTGTCTTGTTGAATTTGCAGCAGCATACCACTTCTTTCAAAGGATCTATGAATTCCTTTGGTTTCCTGGTACATTCTGTGGTTGTTCTTGGAGCAAAATTTCATAATGTGGTTCTTCACATGCTGATCTGTCCATCTAAGTGGGAGCTGTGCGTTAGCTTTGTCTCCTAGCTGCCATCTTCCTACAGTATCTGATCCCTTCTTTTTTGTTAGATTTATAAATCTCATATTTAGAACAGGTAGAACTCGGGGCTATTACATATTCATACATGTAAAGATATATGTGACTACCTTTCCTGGTTGTGTAGACATTAAAAAATGTGCAATGAGGCGGAGGGGGAAATCACACTTGTTTAGGTAATTTAGGTTCCTAAAGCAGCTTTGCTATATAACTCAATTGAAAGCAATGTGCTGACTTGGCCTATCCATGTAATTGCTCTATTTCCTTTTTTCTTATTGTGCTGTTAGTCCTAAACAAAATGGTTTTGATTGTCATGAAGACTATTATAAAAACACAAATAGTACAATAGGTCATTATGTGTGCCAAAATTTTGTGTTCTACTCAGCAAATTTCTTACAAGGTTGGTTTATCTGTTCAGGGGAATCTGAGTGATTGAGAACTTTTATTGATATTGCATCTAATTTAGGCATTCTATGGAGTGTTTGGGATAGCTATTCTGTTTTTGTCACTTACCAATCCTGTAGGGTATTGTAGGGATTCATGCTGATTGACACTTACTCATGTAAAAGTTGGTTGTGGTGAAAAGCACTGACTTTGACCTCTGACCCACAGAGCTGAATCTGTCATTTGTAGTGGATTACTTAATTTTAAGCTTTAGTTTAATCATATAAAATGCTTTACCTGAAATAAATTTGAGAGTACATCCTAAATAAGGTTAATTTTATAATTAAGTAAGGGAATATACATGACTACCTTTAGGGCTGTAACAGTTTTCTTTTTTCTTCTTCTTTACTTTTCCTGCTTTCTTATTTTTGGAAGTATTAATATACATATTTTTATTATAAATTTTTTATTACTAGTAGGCATGGGCATCTACCTAGTGTCGCTGTAATTCCTGTGATTGAAATATCTGTGCAATTTTCCAGCACCTATGAATAATAATAATAATTAGATTGTATTATCTTCTTTCTCAAATGGCGTATGAACAAATTTCCTGTGAAACAACATGATGTGTAAGAAAGAGCACTGAACTTGGGGGCAGCATACATCATGACCTACATGCTGAGTGACAAAGGGCAAATCATAACACATCACACAGGCCCAGTTTTCTTATATATGAAATAAGAACAAAAATACCTGCTATACATCACACAGGGAGGAGTTTTGAGGATTAAGAAATATATGTGAAGCTGTATAGTAACATCAAAGCCACAGCACAGATATAATGATAATTGAATAAAAATGGGATAGTCTCTCAAATCTTCTTCCTACAATCAAAAAACATGACATGCTATATTATTCTCAGAAAATTTCTTCTCCTTTGAAAAGTTATTCAGTTCATATTTGGTAACAGAGAATCTTTCTTTTTTCTTCAGCTTAATTTCTGAGATATATGTGCAGGATTGTGGGTTTGTTACAGAGGTAAATGTGTGCCATGGTGGTTTGCTGCACAGATCAACCCATCACCTAGGTGTTAAGCTCAGCATTCATTTTCATTTCTTACTGATGGTTTCCCTCCCCTTCTCCATCCCAGCAGGCCCAGTGTGTGTTGTTCCCCCACACTGATGAGCTGTTCTCATTGTTCAGCTCCTACTTATAATTGAGAACATGCAGTGTGATAGCAGAGAGTCTTTTACCAATTGACAAATATTACTGCTAACAAAAAAAAACCCCAGAAAGCTGATAAACAATAAGAAGAAAATAAAAATCACTGACAATACCATTAATCTGGCATAAACACTATTAAAATGTCTATATATATATTAAAATTTTCTTTTTCAGAAATGTGTTCTATGTTAATTTTTTCACTAAACCACTGATTATAAACATTTTTTCCTTGTG
Source organism: Gorilla gorilla gorilla (assembly GCF_029281585.2). Taxonomy (NCBI): domain Eukaryota; kingdom Metazoa; phylum Chordata; class Mammalia; order Primates; family Hominidae; genus Gorilla; species Gorilla gorilla. The sequence goes on from NC_073228.2 coordinate 103,390,612, forward strand.
ACAATGTATCCATCTCTAACCTCGTTTTATAGTTGCATAGTGTTTCCTTGAATAGATGTATCATAATTGATATTACTAAATATTCATTATAATTATGTTTGCAGTTTTTCAGAATGATAAATAAGGCTATGATGGGCATTCTTAGCTAAATCATTATGTCTGTTTAAAATTATTTTTTATAAAATGAGATCATGTCCTTTGCAGCAACATGAATAGAGCTGGAGGCCATTATCCTAAGTGCGCTAACACAGGGACAGAAAACCAAATACTGCATGTTCTCACATATAAGTGGGAGCTAATGAGTAAATATGGACACAAAGAAAATAACAGATCCCAGAGCCTACTTGAAGGTGAAGGGTAGCGGGAGGGATAGGACTAAAAAACTACCTATTGGGTACTATGCTTATTACCTGGGTGACAAAATAAGTTGTCACCAGACCCTCGCAACATGGAATTTACCTGTATAACAAACATGTACATGTAACTTTGAACCTAAAATAAAAGTTAAAATAATTATTTTTATGATAACAATTTGGAAATTGAATTGCTGGGGGAAAGCATATGCATATGAGTAAGGCTTTTGATAAACAAAGCCACATTGCCTTCTAGAACAAACGTGTATGTAGTGACATTTACTGAAGATTTACATTTACTGAAGATTTTCCGTAAATTTTGTTGGAATTTTTGCTCTTGATCCCATTTTTAAACAGCATATGTTGCCTCACGAAAAAGTTCTAAGAAGACAGAAAAAAATGTGTCATGCCAGAGCCTGGGAGTATTAAAAGCTTAAACTCTGATATAGTTTAAAAAAATGTGGAAGAATGCGTTATTTGCAAAGAATATTTCTATGACTCCTATAAAGTGTATAGATTCCTGGTCTGATGAGACAATAATTGGGAGGAAATCCACTGTTAGATGTTTATGAGTGTCCCTGAGAGAAGAACCCTCTTTCTTGTCCTCTTTGCATCTATGATAGATAAACCCAGGCTGGGTGAACAGGTAACAGAAATGTCAGGTAGACTGGGGGAGTCAGATGTAAAGGCTCATGTGCCTCACTTCCCATTTGGAAATTAAATGATTTTCTGATTCATGAGTCAATTTGTCATATTTCCTTTTTCACTTTTAAAAATGTATTTTGTCCCAATTTCATATTGGCACAACCACTATGGGGAACAGTTTGGAGGCTCCTCAAAAAAAAAACTACAAATAGTGCTACCATACTCTAGCAATCCCACTGCTGGGCATATATCCAAAAGAAAGGAAATCAGTGTATCAAAGACATATCTGCAGTCCCATGTTTGTTGCAGCACTGTTCACAATAGCCAAGATTTGGAGGCAACCTAAGTGTCCATCAACAGATAAATGAATAAAGAAAATGTGGTACATATACAGAATGGGGTACTATTCAGTCATCGAAAAGAATGATATCCTGTCATTTCCAACATCATGAATTGTAATTAAGTGAAACAAGCCAGGCACAGAAAGACAAACATCACATGTTCTCACTTTTTCGTGGGATCTGAAAATGAAAACAACTGAACTCATGGAGATAGAGAGTAGAAGGATAGTTAGCAGAGGTTGGGAAGGGTACTGGGGTTGGAGAAGTGAAGATTGTTAGTGGGTACAAAAAACATTGTTAGAAAGAATGAATAAGAACTAGTATTTAATAGCACAACGGGGTGACAATAGTCAATAATAATTTAATTGTACATTTCAAAATAACTAAAACAGTGTAATTTGATTGTTTGCAACACAAATAATAAATGCTTCAGGGGATGAATATACTCTTTTCCATGGATGTGATTATTATACATTGCATGCCTATATCAATATATGTCATATATCCCATAACTATACCTACTATGTACCTACAAAAATTAAAAATTCAAAAAATCTGCACTGCATTATTACTCTGTTTTGATGCTGTTTTGCATTGTTTACTACTCTAAAGGGCTAAATGGGCAGAGCCACATAATTTGTATTTATTCTAAGTGCCCAACAGGGGACCTGAAACATGGTAGTTACTGAATGCATATTTATTGAATAAATGTAAGAAATAACATGAAGTGAAAAATCAAGAAGAATGTTAGATAGATAGATACATCTTGAAGGAGATACTCGAAAACATAATGGCTATTTTTTCTGTATGGTTAACAGTGACAATAATTTTAATTTACTTTTATTTTTGCTGATTTGCATTTTCATATTTTCTACAATGGGAATTTATTACTTATTCTTTTCTTCTCTAAATATATATGTGTAAAAATGTCAATACCGAAAGAAAAGAGCCAATAGTGCACTATCACCTATCCAGGAGAGCTCATTTCTTACTGTACCATAAGAATTAAATGACTCTGAAAAAGCAATTGTTTGTGAGCTTCACTAACTAAAAGTGTTTGTGGTTGAAGAAATTTATAGGAAAGCTATGACAAACGTAAGTTTATGAAAGTAAGAGCCATTGATGCATAACATTTTCTTTGGGTATCCTATCAAGAATTCATTTACAAAAATAATAAAGTGAAAACTCAGCAAGGAAGGGTGATATATTTCAATGTTAGCCAGGCTTTAGTTGAGATCTTTCCATTTTTGTTTAGTGACAAGAGGAACAAAATGTGTTCTACTGAAAGAGAAACACTTGCGTACCAGTAGTTCTAACAGTAGAGTAATTGTAGGAAAAGAAGAGGAAGATGAAGAATAACATAGAATGGGCATATGTCCAGGAAAATGCTTAAAATAAAATTATTTCCTGAGGAATGAGGTTCCAAAGTCTTCTGTTCCCACAGAGCAGTCCGGCCTAAATTTTATTTGTTATGCTTACATGAGACCCTTCTTAAAGTAAATACATGTTACCTTGGAATAATAGGAGAAAAATGACATGGTGCAAAAGTGCCTGTTAAATAGTCAGAAACTCAGTGAGGCTATTCAGAGAAGGAAGGCCTTCACTGAAATGATTTTTATTTTATTTTATTTTATTATTATTATACTTTAAGTTTTAGGGCACATGTGCACAATACTCTGAAATGATTTTTTATAAGGTACGCATGATTGCAAAAAACATTGTCGGAGTTGGAGCTACTGAAGAAGGTTTTTAGGGGTTTTTACTTCCTTTTGGTACTATTGTAAATGGAATTGCTTTCTTAGTTTTCTCGCTTGATACTTTACTGTTACTGAATAGAAAAGCAATGAATTTTTGTATGTTAATTTTGTATCCTGCAAGTTTACTAATTTATTAGTTCTAACAGTTTTTAGTGAAATTCTTAGAAATTTCTATGTGTAAGAGTATGTCTGCAAATGAAAATACTTTAATTCTTCATTTTTTATTTGTGTGCTTTTCATTTCTTTTCTTTTTGTATTGCTCTGGCTACGAATTTTAGTACTATGTTGAATCAAAGCTGTGAGAGTTGTGTTCTTGATTTTAGAGGAATGGTTTTCAGTTTTTCACCAGTGAGTATGATATTAGATGTGTTCTTTTCATACATGGCCTTTAGTGAGTTGAAATTTATTTTTTCTATTCCTGGTTTGTTGAGTTTTTACCATGAAAGATGCTGAATTTTGTCGAATGTTTTTTTCTGAAATTTAAAGACAATAAATAGATTTTAGTTTATTTTTGTTTGTCTTTTTTTCCAAAATGGTGGGTTAGAGATTTTAATGTGCTTCAGCCACTTGGAAATAACAAGATAGTGCATAGAGATACATTCTGTGAGCTTTAATTCAAGAAGTATAATGGGAATCTACTGGAATTGTGAAGGACACACCAGATCCTGAGGATGAGAATGCAGGGAAACAGCCCCCATAACAGCATCTGGCTGATAAAAGTGAGTGAAGCCCCAGTACATAAGAAAGGCAGAGGGATTTCCCCTGTAACTCCCCTTTCCACCAGGGATCTGGGGAACCCAGGCTAAGGGACAGCACTTTTTTTCTGCAAAGTTCTGGAACTAACTTGGGGACAAGCTTAGGGACACTTAGAGGAAAAGGCACCAGTAAAAGCTGCAGGCATTTTCCCAGACCTGAGACCAAGAACAGAATGCCATTTTTAATCTGAGCACATACAAAGTCACTTATTCTTCAGTTAACTGGAAGTGTGGCTATGCAGGCATTTTAGTCTCAGACCAGATGTTTGAATACCTTTTCTTGAATGGGGTAGGGACCTCCACAGCCAGAATTCTGAAAAGTACCTCAGCAGTAGGCACTGGAATTATGCTGTCCACCTGCTGCAGGACTGGGGCAGGAAGAGAGCTGCTACAGCTATGGTTTCTCCTGGGTAACAAGACTGGTAACCAGAGCCAGTTGACAATCTGGAACTGGCCTGTGTGTGTCACTGCTGGGTGCCTCAGCCTGCTCCTCTGAGATTGTGGTGCAGGGAACCCTTTCTTCCTCAATCCAGGTCAGAACTCCAGGCATTCAGAGCATTCGCTTTCATGGACCAGCAGCCTGAGCCACCCCACCCTTCTTGTGCATAGATCATGGTGCAGTGGGGCCCTCTTCATGTCATGCCCAGGATAGATCCAGGCATTCAGAGCACCTGCTTGCCTAGTTTGGCAGCCTGAGTTGTCCCATCCTTCCTAGGTATATAGATGATGGTGCAGTGGGACCCTCTGCACTGCAAAACTAGGCTGATGTCCCGGCATTTGGAACACCTGCTTGCCTGGTTCAGCAGCCTGAATTACCCCAACCCCCTGTTCAGAGATCCTAGTGCAAGAGGGCCCTCTCCCCTCCATGCCCAGGCATATCTCTAGGAATATGGTGCATCCATTTACATAGATCAGCAGCCTGAACCACCCATCCCAACCTGTGCAGAGACCATGGTGAATCTGGCTGGACATGGGGCGAAGGCTCTGCTTCACCGTGGTTCATCCTGTGCAGAGATTGTAGTGTGGCAGGGTCCTGTATACTCTATGCCCAGGCAGATCTTCAGGCATCTAGAGTATCCACTCTACTGGATTAGGCTACTGACCTACTCCCCATGCAGAGAACTTGGACCCAAGGATGACCCAACTCAATGTTTAGTCACACTTCTGAGTGCTTGGTGGCTGCCTACTGGATTCACCCTTGGCACTGGTTTTTGTGTCTGCCAAAAGGTTACCTGTGGGTAGGTCAGCCTGGTCTGTTCCCACCCATTTGGCCTTGATTCCCTGAGGCTTAGTAGGAATATCTGACCACTATGCACTCCACAGATCAGCCCATTGCCTGAGACAACAGAGAGCTTCTCCCAGTAAACAAGGATCAATTATATACCCAGCCATGTTGGTTGCAGCTGGCTTACCCATAAGTGCCATATACTGGCAAACAGGTTGAACTACACAGCCCAATATAAAACCTGCCAACGGAAGTGCATAGGGCTATGAAAGCAGAGCCAAAAACCCCTATGAAAGCAGAGCCAAAAACCCCTAACCAACAGTCTCTACAGTCATACCCACCTGGGCGGGGGTGAGGTGTAGAGCAAGGGAAGGAAAATAACACCAATAATATTATAGGGAAAGAAAGAAAAAAATTCTACCCACATAAAAATAATTGTAAAAATTGGCTGGGCATGGTGGCTTATGCCTGTAATCCTAGCATTTTGGGAGGCTGAGGTGGGTGGATCACTTGAGGTCAGGAGTTAGAAACCTGCCTGGCCAAAATGGTGAAACCCTGTCTCTACTAAAAACAAAAAAATTAGCCTGGTGTGGCAGTGGGCACCTGCAATCCCAGCTACTCTGGAGGCTGAGGCAGGAGAATCGCTTGAACCCAGGAGGCAGAGGTTGCAGTGAGCTGAGATCGCACCACTGCACTTCAGCCTGGGCGACAGAGCTAGACTCCATCTCAAAAAAAAAAAAAAAAATTACAAAAATTAGAAGTGCCAGTATCCCACAATAAAGAACCAGAGCAATAATTGTGGCACCATGAAAAATTTAAATGTAGTGATGCCACCAAAGGATCATAATAGCTCTCTAGCAATGGAACCTTACCAAAATGGAAACTCAGAAATGACAGATAAGGATTTCAAAGAATGAATTGCAAGAAAGCTCAACAAGATCCAAGACAAGATTAAAAATGGACTATTGTGAATGGTGTTGCAACGAATATTTGTGTGCATGTGTCTTTATGATAAAATGCTTTATATTCCTCTGGGTACATATACCCAGAAATGGGATTACTGGGTCTAATGGTAGTTCTGCTTTTAGCTCTTTGAGGAATCTCCATACTGCTTTCCACATGGCTGAACTAATCTACAGTCCCACCAACAGTGTATAAATGTTCCCTTGTCTCTGCAACTTTGCCAGCATCTGTTATTTTTTGACTTTTAATAATAGCCATTCATTTTTAAATTTTATTTTTGCTTTTTTTAGTAATAGTCATATCATTGATGTGTTATGATCTCACACCAAATTAAACCAGATTAAAACCAAATTAAAACCAGATTGTTTTGATTTGCATTTTTCTCACAATCAGTGATATTGAGCTTTTTTTCATATATTTGTTGTCTGCATGTATATCTTTTTTTGAAAAGTGTCTGTTCATGTCTTTGCTCACTTTTTAATGGGCTTGTTGTTCTCTTGTAAATTTGTTTAAGTACCTTATAGGTGCTAGATATTGGACCTTTGTCAGATGCATAGTTTGCAAAAACTTTCTCCCATTCTGTAGGTGGTCTGTTTACTCTGTTGATAAGTTTCTTTGCTGTGCAGAAGCTCTTAAGTTTGATTAGATGCCACTTGTCAATTTTGCTTTTATTGCAGTTGATTTTGTTTTCTTCATCATGAAATCTTTGCCCATTCCTATGTCCAGGATAGTATTGCCTGGGTTGTCTTCCAGGGTTATTATACTTTCTGGTTTTACATTTAAATCTTTAATCCATTTTGAGTTTATTTTTGTGTATGGTGTAAGGAAGGGGTACAGCTTCAATCTTCTGCATATCGCTAGCCAGTTATCTTATTACCACTTATTGAATAGGAAGTCTTTTCCCCATTGCTTGTTTTTGTCAGCTTTGTTGAAGATCAGATGGTTGTTGATGTGTGACTTTATGTCTGGGCTCTCTATTCTGTTCCATAGGTCTATGTGCGTGTTTCTGTACCAGTATCATGCTGTTCTGGTTACTGTAGCTCTGTAGTATAGTTTGAAGTTGGGTAACGTGATACTTCTAGCTTTGCTCTTTTTTGTTTAGGATTTCCTTGGATATTCAGGCTCTTTTTTGGTTCTATATGAATTTTTAAATAGTTTTCTTCTGGTTCTGTGAAAAATGCCAATGATAATTTGATAGGAATAGAATTAAATCTATGAATTGCTTTGGCTATTTTAGTATGGCCATTAAATTATGGCCATTTTAATGATATTGATTCTTCCTATCCATGAGCATGGGATGTTTTTCCATATGTTTGTGTCATTTCTGATTTCTTTGAGCAGTGTTTTGTAATTCTCATTGTAGAGGTCTTTCACCTTCCTGGTTAGCTGTATTCCTAGGTATTTTATTCTTTTTGTGGAAATTGTGAATAAGATTGCATTCCTGATTTGGCTCTTGGCTTGGCTATTCTTGGTGTATAGAAATGCTAGTGATTTTTGAACACTGATTTTGTATCCTGAAATTTTGCTCGTTTATACCTGGAAGAGCCTTTTGGGCTGATAAATATGGGGTTTTCTAGATGTAGACTCATGTCATCTGCAAGGGGGATATTTCGACTTCCTCTCCTCCTATTTGAATGCTGTTTATTTCTTTCTCTTGCCGGATTGGCCAGAATTCCAGTCCTATGTTGAATAAGAGTGGTGAGAGAGGGCATTTTGTCTTGTACTGGTTTTCAAAGGGAATACTATGCAGTCATAAAAACAATGAGATCATGTCTTCTGTTGGGCATAGATGGAGCTGGAGGCCATTATTCTTAGCAAATGAATGCAGGAACAGAAAACCAAATACATCATGTTCTCACTTATAAGTGGGAGCTAAATGATGAGAACTCATGAACACAATGAAGGGAACAACAGACACTGGGGCCTACTTCAGGATGGAGAGTGGCAGGAGAAAGAGAAACAGAAGAAACAGGGTACTAGGTTTAGTATCTGTGATGAGATAATCTGTACAGCAAAAGCCCATGACATAATTTTACCTATGTAACAAACCTGCACATGTACCCCCAAACCTAAAATAAAAGTTAAAAAAAGAAAATCTAAATCTACCTGATTACAGAAAATGTGTAATTAAGTATGCAATTATGCTTCTTCTGGGAGACAGTACCTTGTAAGGCTTTTGAAGTATGCTGAATATTCTCTAAATTCATAAATTTTTTCAAAGACATTAATAAACAGCCTGGAAATTAAAAAATGGAGTTTTAATCATTTTTATGTTAATGTGCTAGATCACATTATCAATTATTATATTATGTAATATTAATATATTGATTATATATTGAGCAATTGATTATTATTATCCTTCCATGCCATGGATAAATCCAGTTGGTTGTATTATCCTTTTAATGTGCTGTTGCATTCATTTTGTTGTTAAGGATTCTTGCATCTTTATTCATCAAACTTATTGGCCTGTAGCTTTTTTTTGTGGTATCTTTGACTTTGTTATAGGATATTATGCTGGTTTTGTAAAATGTGTTTGGAAGTGTTTCTGCTTCTTCATTTTTTTTTAAAGAATTTATGGTGAATTAGCATTAATTCTTCCAAAAGTATTTGTTGAATTCACCAGTGGAACCACCTGATTTCTGGCTTTTCTTTGTTGCAAGACTTTGATTACTGATTCAATCTCTATGATAGTTATTGCTCCATTAAAATACTGTCTTTTTCTTCATGAGTCAGTCTTGGCAAGTTGTATGTTTCTAGAATTCACTCATTTCTTTCAGGTTATCTAATTCGTTTAATTGTTCATAGTAGTCTTTTATGATCTTTTGTATTTCTATGCATCAATTGTAATGTCTCTTCTTTCATTTCTGATTTTCTTTATTTAAATCTTCTGTCTTTTCTTTATTTGTCTGGCTAAGATTTGTAAATTTTTAGTATCTTTTCAAAATACCAACTCTTAGTTTTGTTGATTTTTCTATGGCTTTTCTATTTGTTACTTCATTTATTTCTGATCTAATCTTTGTTATTTCCTTCTTTCTGCTAACTTTGAGCTTACTTTGTACCTATTTTTCTAGTCCTTTGAGATACAAAGATAAGTCATTTATTTCAAATTTTTCTTCTTTTTCAATGTAGGTATTCACTGCTATATATTTCCTTCTCAGTACTGCTTTCGCTTCATCCCGTGAATTTTGGTATGTTTGGGGTTGTGTGTGTGTGTGTGTGTGTGTGTGTGTGTTTAATTTGATTTTAGGTATTTTTAATTTTTTAAATTTTTTTTTGTTTTTTTCTTTGACCCAATGGTTATTGATGAGTGTATTGTTTAATTTGCACATATTTGTGATTCTCCAGTTTTCCTTCCACTATAAATTTCTAGCTTTTTTTTTTTTTTTTTTTGAGACAGAGTTTCTTGCTGTCACCCAGGCTGGAGTGCAATGGTGCAATCTAGGCTCACTGCAACCTGTGCTTCCCGGGTTCAAGGAATTTCTGGCTAATTTTTGTATTTTTAGTAGTGGTGGGGTTCCACCATGTTGGCCAGGCTGGTCTCGAACTCCTGACCTTAAGTGATCTGCCTGCCTTGGCCTCCCAAATTGCTGGGATTACAGACATGAGCCACCTCACCCAGCCTAATTTCTAATTTCATTCTCAAAAGATACTTGGTGTGATTTCAATCTTTATAAATGTGTTAATACTTGTTCTGTGACCTAATATATAATCTTTCATTGAGCAATCTGTGTTTGCTTTAAAGAAATTTGAATTCTGCTTTTGTTTGGGAAAATATTCTATCTATGTATGTCTGTTGGGTTCATTTGTTCTATGGTGTTAAAGCCCTCTTTTCCTTATTAATTCCTTAGTCCTCTTCTGTCTGGATGTTTTCTCCACTATTGCAAGTGGAATACTGAACTCGTTTACTATCATTGTATAGCTGTCTATTTCTCCTTTCAGTTCTGTCAGTGTTTTCTTTGTTTATTTATGTGCTCTGTAATTGAGTACATATAAATTTAAATTGTTATATTTTCCTAGTAGGTTCACCCTTTTATCATTATAAAATGTCATTCTTTGTGTTTTGTCAACAGTTTTTAACTGTAAGCCTAGTTTTTTTTTTTTCTGATGGGAGTTTACAAGTATTTTCTCCTACTCAACTTTTTCGAATAGGTTGAGAAAGATTGATATTATTTATTTAAATGTTTGGTAGAATTCAGCAGTAAAGACGTCAGGTTCTGGGCTTTTTTTGATGGGAAATTTTTATTATGGCTTCTGTCTCATTGCTTGTTATTAGTCTATTGAAGCTTTGGATTTCTCCATAGTTAAATCTTGGTAGGTTTTGTGTGCCTAGAAATTTATCCACTTCTCTAGGTTTTCCAATTTACTGGCATACGGTTGTTCATATTGTCTGCTATTCCTTGGGTTTCTAGGCTGTCAGTTGTAATATCTCCTTTTTAATCTCTGATTTTATTTGGGTTTTCTCTTTTTTTCTTAGTCTAGCTAGAGGTTTCTCCATTTTATCTTTGTTTATCTTTCTAAAGAGGCAACTTGGAGAGTTCAATATACTTACATTTAAGGTAATTATTAATAGAAGAAATTTACTATTGCCATATTGTTAGTTTTTTTTGTTGTTGTTGTTAGTCTTGTAGTTCTTATGTTTTTGTTTTTCTCCCTTGCTGCCTTCCTCTGTTTTGTTGCTTCTTCTATTAATATGCTTTGATCTTTGTTCTCTTTTTCTTTTACATAATTTCATAGGTATTATTTTTTAGTTACTTTTGGGATTACATAAAATATTTTATAGCTATAATAGTCTACTGTAAACTAATAACAACTAAGTTCAATTGCAACAAAAACTCTGCATTTCCTTTCCCTCAATGCACACTTTGTTGCTGTTCTCACAATTTACATCTATTCATGTAGTGTATATTTAACCATATTTTTAGATAAAGTTACCTTTAATATCATTGTTTTTTAACTTTTGTACTAGAATTAAATGATTTACTATTACCATATTTTGTATTTGTCTGCATGTTTATTTTTACTGATGAGTTTCATACGTTCTTATGAAAGCCTCCATGTTGTTGCTTAGCATCCTTTCAACTTAAAAAGTTTCTTTTAAGAATAGTCCTGTAATGATGAACTCTCTTAGTTTTTGTTTGTATGAGAAGGTCTTTATGCTGGGTATAGTTTTTTTAGTTGGCAAGATTTTTTTTTTCTTTTCACCACTTTAAATATATAATTTCATTCACTTCTGGCCTGCAAACTTTCTGCTGACTAATTTGATGATAGTCTTATTTAAGTTTCATTGTGTAAGTTGCTTTTCTCCTTTCAAAATTCTTCTTTGACTTTTGACCAATTGATTGTAATGTATCTTGGTGTGAATTTTTTGGATATCATATTTGGTGGTTTCTTCTTTAATCTTCTTGGATCTGTATGTTCATTACCTTCCACAAATTTTAAGTTTTTAGTCATTATTTCTTTGAATATTCTTTCTGGTCTTCATTCCCTCTCTCCTATTTCTGGAACTTCCATAATATGTTTACTGGTTCACTAAATGGTCTCCCATGATTCCCTTAAGCCTTTTTATCTCTTTTTTATTCCTTACTCTTTTTGATTCTCTGAGTAAATTATTTCCAGTGACCGATCTTTAAATTCACTAATTTTTTCATAACCTCAATCTAGTCTGCCATTGAACTCATCTACTAAGGTTTTTAATTCAGTTATTGCATTCTCCAGCTCCATGATTTCCATTTGATACTTTTATACATTTTCTGTCTCTTTATCCAAATTATTACTTTGTTCATGCATTATTCTCTTGACTTTGGTGAACATCTTTATGACAATTATCTTGAATTCTCTGTCAGGTGAACAATGTAACCCTGTTTTATGATTGTTTTCTGGAGATTTACCTCATTCTTATGTTTGGCCCATCTTTGCCTGATTCTTTATTTTCTTTGACTTTATTTGTGGGTGCACATTAGGCAAATCAGGCACCTCTCCTAGTGTTAATGACTTATATCATATAGGAGAAGAGTCTCACAAGTCAGCCCTACTAGAAATCCTGAACAACTTCTACCTCCATCAACTATTTTATTCCCAAGAAAGAGGCAGATAGCTGTAGTTTTTTTTGTCGGTTTTCTCTGTGTTAAGCCAAGCTGAGGGAGAAACTATGACATATATCAGCCCAAGCCATCATCTCTGTTATTCCCTGGGTGGCTAGACTGTGATAGGTTTGTCAGTGCTTCAAGACTGAAGAGAGTGATGCTAGTTCTTTGGGAAGCATCAAAGAAGTTGGGGTGTCGGGAACATAGATGAACTCTTTTCCTCTCTAGGGAGGAAGCTGAGGGCTGGCACTGTTTTTTGTTTTCTCAATCTGTGCTGGGCAGGGGAATAATTAATAGTGTCTATGACCCCACACTGCTGCCTCTATTTTCCCTCGGGTGCCTTGCCTTGACTATGCTGAAACTGTCAGAGCTCCAAGTGTGGCAATACAAAAGCCTTTTTCTGGGGAGCTCCTCCACTTGGAAAAGTTGGAATGATGATGCATGAAACAGACCCTTTCCTCCCCTGAGTGAAGCTGGGAGCTAGGCATCTCTTTCTAATCACATGTCTGCATCAGGGACAGTGTCTCTGGCAATAAGGTGTCCCATATCTTCCTACTGTCTTCAGTTAGTCTAGTTTTACATTCTCCCAGAGAGCAGAAGACTTTCAGTTAGTTTCTGCTTTTTCACAAAGGCAATTTGTCCAGGAAGTTTGGCTGAATTGGTATGTTTGTTGAGGGAAAGAAGAGGGCTTTCTATGCAGCTATATTGCTGGCTGGCATCACTTCTAGCCTTTTAAAAAGAGGCTTCGCTAGCTAAATGCATTTAGTTCAATTTTGTTTAGTTTTTAAGTAGTGGATATTTTCTTCTTCAAGACCTAGTGTAAAAGTAGGCCATGGCTTTATACTTTGTCCTGTGAAGTATTTGAAATTAGATGAAGTAATTCAAATGATAGTTGATTCTAATAGTAAGTTTACATGACAAATGATAGCAAGCCAGAACATGTAACTCTACAAGAAATATGCTATATACACTAACCCACAAATAATCACATCAATTGAAAGATCTACAAGAAATCTGATGATCTACAGTTATAGAGCCATGAGCTAAGAAAACATGTGTTATCCCCTTGAATCTGTTAATTTAATAAGACCATCCAAAGGCATAGCACTTGAGCATCTAGAATCATAGCACTTGACCAACTGGCAAGTTCTGTATTTTATTCCTGTTCCTTTTTCTTTTCTGTACAAATTCACCGCATATGTGTCTGCATTCTCTGCACTCCTGTGGGTAATATTAAATCATTACAGGTCAATGGCAGCACTTGTACTTCAAACAAGCCCACAGATGGCAGAGTCTTAGTCTAATCCTCTAGCACTGCCAATGCTGCAAGTAATAACCAGATATGGTTTCTGCTTCCATTCTTTATGATTTAATATTTGATGAGTCTCTGGACACTCTGCTAACAACTTCCCATTGTCTCTTTAAGGAAACCAACATTGTAGATTATACTTCTTTTGCATGTACTATGTGCACAGCTGGCAGCCACAAGAAGGCAAAATTTAGGGAATATTCCTTCTTTATTTAACTTCTTCTGCAGGTGTCATTTCTGTGTTTTAGCCATCTGGTGTTCTGCGGAATAGAATACCAATAGCAAAATTTATTCAGATATACAAGCTAAATAAAAATATCTTCCAAATAAAAGTATTAAAATGGTCAACATAACAAATGCAGTAATTTGTTTATTATTTTTGCATTTTGACAGAGATCTGGGGTGAAAGTGATGTTACTTTCCAGCAAACCTTGGCTGGAAAGGGTACTTAGGAATTAATGCTATAGTAAGCTATTTTCTCTATTGTGTAACTGCTATGAAAAAAAATGTCTATTTCAAAAAAGTATCAGACCTGAGAATCAAAGATATTGCTATTCCTTCTATACTCCTCTGGAAATATATTGGTAGGTGAGAACAAGAGATTAAAAGGCCATTTCCAATCTTTTGCTGTAATAAGATATTAGGGTGTTATTTGAAGTAAGGTGACAGTGTTTTTCATTTTTTTTTAATTTAAAAATTTCAGTGTGCAATAGGTATATATGGGAGGATGGTAAAGGAAGTAACAAAGATTTTATTCAATCTTTGTTTTACATATAAAGATGTAATTCATCTGACATACTTAATAAATGGGAGCACCTCAGCTAGAACACAGAATTTTACCAATTGTTCTTCCTTCTACTTCTCTGCGCTAGAGATTAGGTCTAGGGAAAATTTATGGAGGAAAAGGATTACTTTGTTATCACCAAGGCTCAATATGATAGAGACAGGATATGCAGTTGAAGATACTTTAAAGTCTTTTTGCCTCCATTTCATAATCTGTAAAATAGTCTATCTCCTAATATAGAATTGAACAAGGTAATATAGGTAAAATACCTATGTCAATTTTTGTTCTATAAGTTTCCATCATTTTCATTATTCAGCTGATGTCAGAATTCTTTATGAAACTTTGAGAGAAATAAAATCTTGCAGATATAAAATGGCAGTTGTGCTCTGTAACTTGTATGGTTTGGATATGTGTCCCCTATAAATCTCCTGCTGAAATGTGGTCTCTAGTGTTGGAGGTGGGGCCCTGGTGGGAGGTGTTTTGGTCATGGGGGTGGATGTCTCATGAATGGCTTGGCACCATTCCCATGGTGATAAGTGAGCTCTCACTCTGAGTTCACATGAGATTTGGTTGTTTAACAGTCTGTGACACCTGCTCCTTCTCTCTCTTTCTCTCACTCTCTCTATGTGACATGGCTGCTCCCTTCTGCCATGAGTAAAATCTTCCCTGAGGTCTCCCCAGAAGCCCTGCAGCTGCTGGCATCATGCTTGTACAGCCTGCAGAACCACGAGCCAATTAAACCTCTTTTCTTTATAAATTACCCAGCCTCAGGTATTTCTTTATAACAATGCAGAAATGGACTAATACAGAACATTTGTTCTGATGAGTGGGGCATTGCTATAAAGATACCTGAAAACATGGAAGCAGCTTTGGAACCGGGTAATTGGAGGTTTGAAAGAGTTTGGAGGGCTCAGATGAAGACAGGAAGATGAGAAAAAGCTTGAAACTTCTTAGAGACTGATTCAATGGTTGTAATAGAAATACGGACAGTGAAGGCTAGGCTAATGAGGTCCCAGATGAAAATAAGGAACTTATTGGGACCTACAGCAAAGGTCACCCTTGTTAGGTCCTAGCAAAGAACTTGGTTGCATTGTGTTCATGCCCTAGGGATCTCTGGAAGCTTGAACTTAAGGATGATGACTTAGGATATCTGGCTGAAGAAATTTCTAAACAGCAAAATCTTCAAGAGGTGGTCTGGCTGCTTCTAACAGCCTATAGCTAATAGTACTTCTTTCTGTGCTAATAGGTACTTCGTAATAAGAGCAAAAAAAAAAAATGACTTAAAGTTTGAACTTATATTTAAAACGAAAGTACAGTGTAAAAATTTGGAAAATTTATAGCTTAGCCATGTGGTATAAAAGAAAAGATCACTTTCAGGGGAAGAATCCACGCAGGTTGTGCAGCAACCACTTTCTGTAGAGATTAGCATGGCTAAAAGACAGCCAAGTGTTAATAGGCAAGACAATGGGCAAAAGGCTTTGAAGCCATTTCAGAGATCTCTGAGGTAGCCCCTCCCATCACCAGCTCAGAGGCCTAGGAGGAAAGAATGGTTCTGTGGGCCAAGCCCAGAGCATCAATGCCCTGTGCCACCCTGGGAGGCTGGTCCTTACATCTCTGCTGCTCCAGCTCCAGCTCCAGCTCTGGCTCAAAAGTCCCCAGGTACAGGTTGGGCCAGAGCTCCAGAAGTTTTTGGCCGTAAGTCTTGTCAGCTTCAACATGGTGTTAAGCCTGTAATTGTGCAGATTTAAGAGTGAAGGAGGCCTGGCAACTTTCACCTAGATTTCAGAAGATATATGGGAAAGCCTTGGTGCCCAGGCAGAAGCCTGCCATAGGCAGATAACCTCTACTAGGGCAGTCCCAGAAGGAAATGTGGGGTTAGAGCACCACCCAGACTGCCTAGTGGATCTGTGGGAATGGGGCTGCTGCCTTCCAGACCTTAAAATGGTATATGTACTGGCAGGTTTCACTGTGAGCCTGGAAAAGCAGCAGTCACTCAACTCCAACCCATGAGAGCAGTCATGAGGGTTGTACCCTGCAAAGCCCCAAGGGCAGAACTGCCCAAGTCCTTGAAAGCCCATCTTTCACGTCGGGGTGTGCCCTGGATGAGGGACATGGAGCCAAAGGAGGTTATTTTAGAGCTTTAAGATTTAATGACTTCCCTGCTGGGTTTCAGATTTTCATTGGGCCCATAGCCCCTTTCTTTTGGCCAAGTTCTCCCTCCAGGAATGGGAAAAATATCATTTATCAAATGATACTTACCCAATGCCTATATCCCCATTGTATCTTGGAACTAATAACATGTTTTAATTTTACAGTTCATAGGTGGAAAGAAAGGAGTCTCAGATGAGACTTAGGACTTTGGAGTTGGTGCTGGAATGAGTTAACACTTTGGTAGACTATGGGAAGGGATGATTGTATTGTGTGGTGTGAGATAAACATCAGATTTGGGAGGCCAGGGTTGAAATAATATGGTTTGGTATACGTACTTTTCAAATCTCATGTTGAAATGTGGTCTTCAGTGTTGGAGGTAGAGCCTGGTGGGAGGTGTTTGGATCTTGGGGGCATATGCTTCATGAATGACTTGGCACCATCCTGTTGGTGATAAGTGAGCTTTAACTCTGAGTTCACATGAGATCTAGTTGTTTAAAAGACCATTGAACTCCCCTACTTCTCTCTTGCTCCTTCTTTCACCATGTAGCAAACCTCGTTTTTTTTCTTTTATAAGTTACCCAGCCCCAGGTATTTCTTTATAGCAACACAAAAATGGACTAATACAGTAGGCTCTTGCTTTTTAAAATTTATCTGAATTTCTTTTATCAAACCTGGATGTTTTAGTCATACCTTTCCCATAAATGCAAAGGTAAATTATAGCTCACCCTCCAGTTTTACAACTCTTTTATTACAAACTTGAGATACAAGGAAGTGCCTTGTATAGTTATTTTATCAAATGATAAAAGTAGATGTAAAGCCAAAGGGTAGGGTCTCCTTACTCAAAAAGGACACATATTGCAATAATCAGCCAAGGAATCTTCTGCCAACACTGTTTCTCCCCTAGCATTTTCCCTGCTTAAAAGCAATACTAGAGCGCTATTATGATTGATAGCATTACAAGTTCTATTTTCTTATAGAAGACTAGTGGTTCTGTGGGGCTGTAAGACGTATGTCTTATACAAGAGAAACAGCCTTGGGGTCCAAATCCTTTCCATGTCAATGTATTGTATGCAGTAGATAATTAGAAAATAACATCTAAATAATCTCTTCCTCTTGGAGACTACAGTTTACAGTACATTGGTTGAAAGTACCTTGAAGTGCCAAGGACTCCTGCAGCAAAATCCCTACTCTAACATTTACTTATTAGTTATTTGGGCACTCTAGCTTCCACATGAAATAAATACCACAGTGTTACAAGCGGGACTGTAGTTTTTTGTTGTTGTTGTTTTTCTTTTAGACGGAGTCTCCTGTTGCCCAGGCCCAGGCTAGAGTGCAGTGATGTGACTTCGGCTCAGTACAACTTCTGCCTCCCAGGTTCAAGCAATTCTCCTGCTTCAGCCTCCTGAGTAGCTGGGACTACAGGAGCACAATATATGCCTTGCTAATTTTTGTATTTTTAGTAGAGATGGGGTTTTGCCATGTTGGCCAGGCTGGTCAGGAACTCCTGACCTCAGGTGATCCTCCCGCCTTGACCTCCCAAAATGCAGAGGGATTACAGGCGTGAGCCACCACACCCGGCCAGGACTGTAATTTTTCACAAGATAGAATAGCGGCTGATGATTTTACAGTTCAATCATGGTAGCTCATAGTAATTCATATGCGTTATTTTAGTCATTGGTGAAATGTGCCAGATAATATGTAGATAATGTATTAGGGGGAGTTATATGTGCATTTTATTCCATTTTTTTTCTTTCGCTTTGCAACCAATGGTAGAGTAGTACTTTGTGCCTGTCACCGCTTTCCTTTCTAAAAACTATTACCAGCACAGTAAAAATATGGGGAAATATATTAGCATTTATATAAGATTTTCTATTTACTAAGCACTTTAGTAAAGTTTATATTAGTTTTCTTTCCTTTGACATGGTGTGTTAGCCTGTATTGAAGTATTTGCATTTTGCAGCTGGGGACACTAAAACACAGGAAAGTTAAATAAGCACCTAAGGTCACATTGAAAATTAATGGCAGAGCTGAGATTAATTGTATTTTAAGGTTGGTTTACTGAACACAATGTCTTTTCCAAATCAACTAGACCAAGCCTATCATCCCTGAGAGGAAGGTGAGTTTATCAAATTCCTGGCAAGTTTAGAGGCTTATTTTTATACAAGCAGTCAGTGAGCCTAAGATTTCAAAAGTCCTGACCACATTTAGGAAATATCAGGTCAAGCTTAGTCTGGGCAAGGACTTAAAGTATTAGACCTTTCTTCTGAGCTTCAGACTCATATTCCAATTGTCTACTGGATGGAGTGATTATCTACTAGCTGAGTATCTGACAGAGTTCTTAAAATCAACCTATCCAAACTGTTTAAGCCTGACCTATCTCCCACATTCCCTATACACATGAACTACTGCTGAAAGATTTCATAGTAATCTAGAAGACTGGAATCATTCCCAACCCCTCTGTTTTTCTCAATCCTAAAATATGCTTGGTGATCAGCAACTGGCAATGCTACCTCATTAACATTTCTTATCTTTCCTCTCTCCTTTAACGCTGTTGGTAGTGATTTAGTTTAAGCTCTATTCATTTCTTCCTGTACCAGTGAAATACTCTTCAAACCTGCACGTTGTACACATGTACCCTAAAACTTAAAGTATAATAAAAAATAATAATAAAAAAGAAAAACATAAAAGCAAAAAAAAAGAAGTACTCTTCAAATTGGTCTCTCTGCCTTTAGGATTCCAGTATCCATTCTTATGATCACTCTAAAACACAAATTATATTGTGTTGCTTCTTTGCTTAAGATACTTCAAAGACCACTGTAGAGAGGCCTAATTATTTATCATGGCATAAAAAAACCTGTCATTACCCACTCACCTTTTGAAACCACTATAGTTCATATACCAAATCTACCCAATGATTGCATTTTCCCAAAGTACCATGTACTTTAATTCCCTTATATCATTGAACTTGTTGCTGCTTTGATTTTATTCTCCAACTCACATTTTTTGAGACTCTACACAATCATCTGAAGTCTGACCTCTCCATCAGAATGGATGTTCATCCCCTCTATGACTAGACTGTTTTCTGCATATAATTCTATCTTAGCATCTGTAACACTTTTATGCACTCATACCCACACAGACCATCCCTCTCCTTGTACTGGATTCTAAGACCTGTAAGGGCAGAAACTATGTCTTATGAATTTTTATATTTCCAGAATCCAGTGCATAAATATATTTCAGGTTTATTCAATAAATTGCCATCTGAATACATAAAAGAATAAATATTCAACAAAGAAAAAATTCACAAATCTGTAGTGAAAATTCTTCTAGAAATTAATCTTGAAGTGAACCTAAAATGTAAATACACTTATAAATAAAAATAAGGTGGAACTGGGAACCTGGATCTACAACCCAAGACAAGTTATATAACCTTCGTGAAGCCTAGTTTACTTATGTAGAAGTTAAAAATAGTAGTGATTACTTTGCAGGATTGTTGTAAGGTAAAGTTAGCCTTTAAATAATGCACGCAAATGAGTAGTACAATATAGACACTCAGAAAGTAATATATTTTGGATTGTCTTTTGGGAGGGAAGGCATAACTTAAGAAACATCAGCTTCCTTGGAAACCAACCAGTCTCAAAGAGATCAATGGCACTCAATACTGCTTTCACTACTGTGATAAACACTATTGCGCTAGAATGTCATGCCCTTGAGGGCAGGACCTTTGGTCTGTTTTGTTCACATCTGTATCTTCAGCAACTACCACCACCAAAAAACATGAAGATGTATAGACTAATCACACATTCAGGAATGAAGAGAGTTTGTTCTATTAAACGTTTATTCAGACTGTTTTACTAATTAGACAACATGTGATCTGCAGTGTTAATTTATTCTGCAAATAATAATGCCATGTACTGGGTAGTCCTTGTTTAACATGAAGTGTGAAATTAGTGAAATCCCAATCAAAGTGGCTCCGATTTTTATTTTTTAAAAAATTTAAAAAGATAATATTGTTTATAAAAGTTCCTGCCATAACCACAAATAGATATTGAATGTTAAACCCTAGAAATAAAATAACACATAAAAAATTAAAACTTAAACTTTTAATAAATAATGAATGTGGTATTTCAATATAACAAATATGTCACGACATTTTAACTGCAATGTTACAACTCTTTAGGAGTGTTCTCACCATGATAAAAGAGACTTTTTGACATCATCAAAAATTATTTAATTTCTACTGTAAAAATAATACTGGTTTTTAGCTTAGATTCCAAATTATAAGTGAGATCATGCAGTATGTTTTCTGTCTAGCTTATTTCACCAGATATAATGTACAACCTGAGGCCTATTGTTAATAACATTGCATTGTATTCAGAATTTTTGCTAAAAGACTACATTTTGGGCTCTCTTGACACACACAAGGGTAACTATGTGAGATGATGAATATATTAATTTGCTTAATTATGGTAATCATTTCATTATGTGTATCAGAACATGATATTGCATGCCTTAAATATATACAATAAATAAATGAATAAATAAATAAATAAATAAGTAAATAGGAACTCCAGGGCCAAAGGTAAGACTATCTTTTTCTTCTGGTTTCACATTCTGACTTGGCTGAAAAATATGTTGGCAAAAAATGAACATTGTCTAGTAGGCAGAATGAGGTCCTCTGTTCTTGTTCAAAGAAATAGCTAAACATATTATTTAAAATAGCTTTCCTATATAAATAATTATTGTAAAGGTATTTAAACCTTTGCAAATTTTTCAGGAGAGAGACCAAAAGATAAAGAAAACCCAAGCTATTAATGGATTATTCCCAACAAGTTGATTACATCCAACCTATCATTTTCCTTGTTTATTTAGCTTCTGTTCTAGATTCTTAGACATCATTAGTAATGTAAATTGCTGAGAAAACCTTATCCGCAATCTGATTTGTGTGTTCTATCTAAAGAAAAAACAATAGCAAACCCATTTTTAAAAGTGTGAAATTCTAGATATTTGTCATAAGAATAGTGGTAAAATGTTGACTAATAATAATTTTATAACATTTAGCCTTTCTGGATATAGAAGATTTCATAGTGGAAAATCTGTTGATAGAAAATTATAGTTTTGATGTTTGACATTTTAATTTTTTGTTACTTTTTCTTTTTTTTCCCAGTCTCATATGTTTTGTATATTGATATGTTTTTAAAAACACAGAATATACTGTGTAGGGGATAGCCTGTTGTCTACATAAGGGATTAATGCAATTTTAATGGATTACTGCTGTTGCTTTTTGGAGATTCTCTTATGTCAAATAAACTGATATAAGTAAACATGAAGAAAATATAAAATATTAACTGTTTGCCTAAGTAGTACATGCCATTTCTATTATATACAAGTTATAAAGTCTAGGGCTATGTTGAATATTTTTCATGGAAGCCCTAGGCTTTTGGTTTAAGATATATAAATAAATACCATCCTTTTTTCTAAGTTGAAAATATTCCATAGAAATATAGAACTTCAGAAGACAAATTAATAAAACAAAATATTGCTAAGCTATGTAGGAAAAAGAGGAGGCATTCTTGGCATAAGTGTGCGCCCAAAGGTAATATTCATGGGTCCATTCACTGTACCTACTATGTATGTATCAGATACTCTTTATGTTACTTGAGAAAAAGTAGTGAACAAGAGCAGATCAAAAACAGAGAGATCATAAAAAGAATACCCTTGAGATATAAGGGTCACTGGTGAACCACAATGTTAAATATCAGAGAGTAGGGATGGTAAAGTATATAAATAATCTGTTAAAATAATAAGATCATAAAACTCAGAAATCAAATCTTAGCAATTCTTAAAGACATAGTATATGTACTTAAATGAGCTAGAGATAAATATCACTCATTGTCTTAACACAAAAAGGTTTAATTCATTAAATGTAAGTTGATTCTTCCCAGAAATTATCTGTGGGATGGCATAAAGAGAGTCTTAGCATTGATCCTTGCGGGTAAAATATGTCCTTTGTAAAAGGTCTTGTGGGAAACTGAGAAGTTGCCATGTTCGGCCCTGCACAACTGTGTTTGTGTGAGGAAGGCTGCTTACCACCCACTGCTGGGCTGTTTCATGGTCCTCATTGGGAGACTCTGCTCACATTGTTCATAGTAGACATCCTATGACTTGGCAGTTTTATTAATTTTTAAAATATTTTAATATTATATTTGTATTATTTTTATATTTACTTTTAAATATGACCTATGACTCCTAAGTAGTTTTAGAAGCTGGAATCTGTGTCTTCTTACAAATTATTAAAATCCCATTTTCTCCCTCATTTTTAAAAAATCTTTATCTAACTCTTGTAATGTGCAAGAAAACGATTATAAGTGTTTTCACAAACATTTCATTTAGTCTTTATAGTAATACTATGAGCTAGGTGTCATCATATTTAATTTACAGATGCAAAAATGAGTGTTTAAGTAATTCTTTTTTTCTTCAGATGGGGCTTTGCTCTTGTTGCCCAGGCTGGAGTGCAGTGGCGCTATCGAGTGTTTAAGCAATTTGTGCAAGTTCACCAGGTTAGTAAGAGCAGAATTGAGGTCCTCAGACTCTAATATCCAGGCTTGTTCCTGGATACCTTGGCACCACATTCTTTGCAACATTTATTAACAATCTAACAGCTTCAATATTTTTGAAGTGAGTAACTTATATCATATATAATTTGCTTTTCTTTTTTGTGTGTCTTACTTTTTCCTGCTCAACTGGAAGCTCCTTAAAGGTAGAGGTGATGTTAGATATGAATATGTTTAAGGCTCAATTCATGTCCATATTATATGTTGCTTGATCTAATACAGTATTAGAAACCAATTGATTCACAGATCATCACAATTTCTGATAAAAAGATTTCTTTTTATTACAGGTCTCGGAAGAAAACTCTTTCTGAGTGTTCAGCTTTCCTTTTTTTGGCAATAGACAGTAGGAAACATCCATTTCTTGTTGCTATTAGCTTGTTGACTCATTTAATCTGAAAGAAACAAACCAAATAAGTAGCCAATATTTCATATATGTATAGATAAGAGGCATGCTGGGAAGACTCTTAAGGTTTATCAAGCAAGCTAAAGCAAAAATAAAACATTGCTAAATATTAATATCTCTAAATTCAACTATCAGTCCATAGATCACCCTCAATCAATATTTTTTTTGATGTGTAGAGCTGCCTGTTGCATAGATAGGTCAAATTGTTGTACGCATATTCATTTTTTCAGAGCTTTTTTGGCCATTTTTATGTTTTGCTTTTTGGTAACTGTTTTAAGAGGACAAATTTTAAAAAAATATGTAAAGTGTTATAACGTGCATACATTTCAAAATAACTATCAGTCCTTCACACAAAGCTTTACATGAGTGATATAAACTCCCTAGCCTTAACCTTAAAGATTATACCAAAAAAAATTTACTTGGAGATGATGGTCCTTTCTGTATATATTTAAATGCCAGAAGTCAATTGCTTTGCTACTCTTTCATAAATACAGGTCATGACTCTTTGTTTTCTGTCAGTCTGTATCTCTCTAGATTTAATTTCCCTGTCCTTGGATGTGTCTAGTGAAGAATAAAAGGAACAAATATTTCTTGTAATTTCACTGTCCTTGGATGTGTCTAATGAAGAATAAAAGGAACAAATATTTCTTGATAAGAGAGAAACAC
Organism: Gorilla gorilla gorilla; assembly: GCF_029281585.2. Taxonomy (NCBI): domain Eukaryota; kingdom Metazoa; phylum Chordata; class Mammalia; order Primates; family Hominidae; genus Gorilla; species Gorilla gorilla. The sequence goes on from NC_073228.2 coordinate 103,414,661, forward strand.
TAAATGAATAAATGAGACAATAAGTAAAATTTATGGCTTCCAGGTGGACTAGGAAAAAAATAAGTCTGAGATATATAATACTTGGAAAATCTGCATTTTGCCTTCTCTTTAAAGATCAGAATATCTTACCATATTCAGCATGAATTCCTTCAGAGTACAGTTGACTTGAAGTGAGCATAAGATGTCCCTTGAATATGGTATCTGTGCTCTACATTTTGCTACAAGTCCTTCTAGTCATCTCCCTGATCCTGAATTGGAACAAAAATAATATATTATATATATTTAATTATATTAATTATCTTATGATTTAATCAGATTAATCTAAAATTGCCACTTTGATCTTGTTACTCTCTTGCATTGTCTTTGAAGCCCTTCACACTATGGCTGTAATCTGCCTTCCCAGCCTCATCACAACTACTTTCCTTAGCTGTAGAATCTGTTCCTTTGGCTTTTCCATCTCAGTACTCTGCATCAGGGCCTTATTTGAAGGCTTCTTCCTCTCTAGTCCTACTTAAGTGTGATCTATTTTTAGACCTTAATAAAATCTTGCTTCTGCAAAGCCCTCCTGAAGTAGTCCAGTTATTGGTGATCTTTTCACGTTTTTTATGTCTGAAGTTGTTAACATCCTCTAGGACTTCTTTGCTGTGGATCATTTAATTCATGATTTTTTTAATTTCTTTAAGCCCTGTCTTTACACAAGATACCAGAAACATATTCAAGTCAGAAATCATGCCTTTTATTTCTTATTGTTCTCCTCAGTGCTACCATAGTGAATTGAAGATATTTAATGACTTGTAGATATTCATTTCTTTTGAAAAAATGGATTAAGGTATATGTATTACGGAACATTTTTAAGAAATTTCCTTATTGGGATTTAAACCTCCTGTAGTTACAGGAGGTTTAAAGACCTCCTGTGGTCTGTAGTCATTTTTTATTTTCAGGAACCTGAGGAGTTAATATTTCTTTGATAAAATTTTATGTTAGATAGCCAAAGGTCACTCTGCCCTTTGTACGATAACTGCCTATTGGCACTGAAGAAGCGTCAATTATATATGCAAATACCATGCTCCTGTTTGTAGATCCTGCTGGCTTTATAGGAACGTACCACTCATCTATTATGGGAGACATTCATACTTTGTTTACTTTTCATTTGTTTGCTTGTAGTTTTAGAGACAGGGTCTCACTCTGTCATCCAGGCTGGAGTGTAGTGGCATGATCATAGCTCACTGCAGCCTCGAACTCCTGGACTCAAGCAGTCCTCCAGCCTCAGCCTCCTGTGTGGCTAGGACTATAGGCATGTGCCACCACATCCAGCTAATATACTTTTGTCCATGATCTAATAAACTTAACTTAGGTGAGGAACCTAGTTAAGGTCTAAGATCTAGGGTGACCATTTAATTTATTGTCTAACTTGGGACTCCTTTAGAATGAAAGGCAGTACTAATTAGATAGAATACTGGGCAATAGGTATAAGGTGAGCCTTCTCTGGTAAAGCTGGAGGCATGGCCACCATAGGTAAAGCCTGGCAAAATGAAGAGAATTTTCCTACAAGAATTTTAGCTACAAGCCCATTCCTGTGCCCCAGGGAAAATTAGGAAAGTCAAAGGATGGTTTTTCTCTGTATAGCTGTGGTTGGCTGCTTCTAAAATGGCTGGCAACGGTACCTGCCATGGTATTACCCATGCCCTCGTGCAGTCTCCTTCCCCTAGTGTGAGCAGTGGACCTAGGAACTTGCTTCTAATCAATAGATTATGGCAAAAGTGATGAGATATCACTTCCAAGATTACATTCTAAAAGATTGACAAGCTATTTTAAAAAAGAATAATGCTGGGTGTTTTTTCAGAAGATATATTTTATCACATTAATAAAGCCTTCTCTTTCCTCATTTAGCAGGGGAGTTTTAAAAATAAAGAATAAATGTTGACTTTTATCTTTAAAGAAATGGCTGTGACATGGCTTACTCTTGCTTGCACTCTGTCTCTGCCATCATCATTCTGATAAAGCACATCAGAGGCTTCCAGGGAAGAAATCAAGGGAGACCTCTAGCCAAGTCAGCAAGTACCTGGGTCCTGCCAATAACCACTTGAGTAAATTTGGAAGCAGATTGTTTCCTAGGTGAGCCTTCCTATGATTGCAACTCAGCCAACACCTTGATTGCAGCCTTTGTTTGAGACCCAGAGCGAGCCAGAGGACCCAACCACACTTGACTCCTAACCTGCAGTATCTGTGAGAAAATAAATGCTGTTTATTTAAGCCACTGAGTTTTGAGTACTTTGCTACCTAGCAATAAATAATTAATACAATAGCAGTGACCTAAAATTTTCCTTTATAGTGGCTTGGCTCTAGGCTGTGTATATTGGTTTTGGATCTATCATCTTGTTTAAATCTCTTATAAATTCTAATAATTTTTTTTTGTAAAATGCTTTAAGTTTTCTACCTAGACAACATATTATCTACAAAAATGCCATTTTTTTCTTTTTTGATCCTCATGCATTGTACTTTTTTCTTTTTTTTAATTTGATAGAACATTTTCTATGATGTTGAAGAGAAACAGTAAGTGCTTAGCACTCTTGACTTATCTAAGACTTTAAAGAAAATATTACCAAGATTTCATATTTAAGGCTGGATTCCTGTAAGTTTTTGGGATGTCAATTTTTAGTAGGTTAAGTAAATAGATTTTTGCTTTCTATGTTTAATGAAAATCATTTTTATTATATTGATCAGATTCCTCTCTTTAACCTAAGATGACCATTTCTTTTAACAAATTTTCTTTTATCTACTACTTATTAGGCTTAAAAATGTAAAATATTTTAATATTTCTTTTTATTTTAATTCATAATACAGTAATTCAGAGGATATACTAAACTATACATTTACAGATTTATCAAATTTTTTCCCTCCAAAAAGACTAAGAAATACATATGTTTTCTATTCCTATAAATGAATAGATTATAGAAACTTATTCTTTAGGTTGGCATTTGAGTCATCAGCATTTTTTCCCCCTACCAATACGTTAGTCTTTAAAAATATTGCAAAACCAAGATAATCAGTCTTACATTCACCAGGGATTTTATAGAAAAGCACTTGCTTCTCAGCCCCGCAATGTGATTAGGTAATTAAATATCTTCTTTCTTTTTAATATTTTAAAACTTACTGCTGCTGCAGATGAAAGTTGACCTAGACCATGTAATATTTTAATTTGTTAAAACATGCTTGGTTTAGATAAGGAAGATTAATGCAGCTAAAAGCATTAATGGAGCTAATCCACTTAATAAAAGACAGTTCTTTAAGTTTATAAAGTAGCTTAGTTTCAACCTCTTAATTTCATTAGTAGAAAACACAGCCATTTTCTACTACCATAATCACTTATTATTTATTCATCCAGAATTGCTCTAAGAAGATGGCTTAGATTTTCCTTGGGGATTGCACTCTATTACTTATAAAGCCAGGCCATGCACTGTCTGGTTTCTCCTTGGGTTTGATGTCTTCCTTCCTCTCTTAACCATTTTGCATAATATTGATTTTCTTCTCATAAAAGAGTGGTTATCAGCTGGGTGCAGTGGCTCACACCTGTAATCCCAGCACTTTGAGAGGCTGAGGTGTGCAGATCACTTGAGGCCAGGAGTTTGGGACCAGCCTGGCCAACATGGTGAAACCTCGTCTCTACCAAAAATACCAAAATTAGCGGTCGTGGTGGCAGGCGCCTGTAATCCCAGCTACTCAGGAGGCTGAGGCAGGAGAATTGCTCGAATCCAGAAGGTGAAGGTTGCAGTGATCCAGGATCCTGCCACTGCACTCCAGCCTGGGCAACAGAGCGAGATTCCGTCTCAAAGACAAAAACAACAAAAAAAAGAGTGATTATTTCTAGGTGGGTATGACAATAACCATAGAAGTTTATACTTTCTGTTCACAGTGTAACTTGAAAATTTTCCTGAGAATTTTTTTTTTAGCAAAGAAATCTAACAAATAGAAAACCAATTATAGAGTAAAATCATTTGTAAATTTTCTAGTTTAACAAACTCTTTACCGTGTGTAGAAAATTGCAATGAATCTATGGATATTTGACAACTAATTTTAATACTAACTTCAATTAAATTCTGAGAAGGCTAAAAATGTTTACACTTCTTATTAGTATAATTAAATCCTAAAGTTTAAAGGAGTAAGAAGTGAATCTGACTTTTTATTAAGAAAGAGGTGAGGCTGGGCGTGGTGGCTCACGCCTGTAATCCCAGCACTTTGGGAGGCTGAGGCGGGTGGATCACCTGAGGTCATCAGTTCGAGACTAGCCTGGCCAATATGGTGAAACCCCGTCTCTACTAAAAATACAAAAATTAGCCAGGCATTGTGGCAGGTGCCTGTAATCCCAGCTACTAGGGAGGCTGAGGCAGGAGAATCGCTTGAACCCGGGAGGCGGAGGTTGCAGTGTGCCGAGATCGCGCCATTGCACTCCAGCCTGGGGGACAAGAGCGAGAGTTCGTCTAAAAAAAAAAAAAAAAAAAGAAAGCAGTGAATCACCCTTCTTCCTTTCTAGAATATAGTTAACCTATCAATTATCCTTTATTTTGAAATAGATTAGTAGAGACACTAAATTGCATGCACATATATTGTAACGATTTGTTTCCCTTTGCAGACAGGCATGTACTAATAATTCTGACACACCCTTAGTAGTAATTCTCCCAGGGAATTCCCTGGAAATGTAAGTGGTGAAGTCTCAGATAAGACATATTATGGATAGCTAATTTATAGAGAAAAAGGAAGACATTGTACTCGATCTAGTGTCGATTTCCCAGTGTTTTTCTTCGTGAAGATTTCTAAGTTAAAGGAGGATGATAATATGGGACCCTCTACCATATTCCTGCTAAGTTTAGCAAATCATTTTAAAGTGTTCACTAAGTGCTAAACACCTTCTCTTTCCCTTTTCTTCCCATGCCATTCTCTGAAGTGTTTCTTACCTGCCTACAATTCCTTATGAGAATTCATCCGAGTCCTAAGAGGATGAAATTATGAACAAAAATGTGCATAACGGTGAACACAAACAAAACATGTGAACAATATATTCTTTATGCAGGGGTACTTAAGGCTATGTAGTTTCATGTACAAATACTGTAACTGTTTTTTTTATTTCAACTGAATCTCTATTTTAAGTTCCTATGCTGCCTAATGGCAGATAATGTAATGTCACTCAATTTTGGGTTCTCCAAATTAGATCCATTTTAAATTCAGTAAACAGGGTTTCTTTTCTCCTGCCTTCTTCCACGGACTGCCTAAAAACCTGAGGGGCTAGAGACAATCAAACGTTGGCTGGAGGAAGGTAGCTGGTCCCAGGTTGAGGCCTCTCTGTTATTGCTTCTCTTCAAGTTTCTGTGTTCTTGCCTGGATCCACAGTTTTGGCCATGTTTTAGAGTGGAGTCATCTCCTCACGGTTATGATATTCTTCCAAGTCTTGTGCTTCTCAGTGTTATTTGTGATTCTTGGCAAAATGAGAAGATGTGGCTGCTTCTCAAGCTGGATGTGGACATGTGTGGACTGACTGAACCTGACTCAGTCCCACCTGTTTATGCACCCCATCCACCCAAGGCTTGATTGTCTGTCCTGCCGTAGAAGGTAGGGAATTCTTTGTGAGGAAAGAGGGACATGGGCAGAGATTCCACATAGTTTTGAATCCTCATATTTATCTGGAGTTCATTTTTAAGTTTTTACTTTTAGCTGTTAAAATGATTTATTGAACTTTGCAAAGAGATTATAAACCTAAGATATTTTAAAACAAGTGAATCTATGAAAAAGATTAAATAAAGAAAATAAATAATATTAACAGATGTTTCTTAGTATACTAGCACATCCACCCTGATAATAATTTTTAAAATTAGGGTGGAGAGATTACGGACTGAGTCAAAATTACATAGAACCTATAAACAAGTCTTTTTACAGGAACAGCTGTGTGACAGAACAAGGAGCAGAAGAATAGAAGCCATTTTCTATGATTAATAAGATTATTTTGGCAATAGTTATTATTACACTTTTTAAAGGTCATTTACTTCTGGTCCTCCGTGTTGAACTGTTCTTAACCAATGTGGAGAAGAGCTGCGGGATAGAGGCCAGTTTATCTAGACCTTTCCCATCTGAGGAGGAGAATAGAAAAGTAGGTACATATGTAGTGTAAAATATGTCATTCAAGGACCACCAAAACTTTCATTAAGTACCCTATCATTAAAACTCTGTTTTTATTTTTATTTTTTAATTTTTTTATTTTATTTTATTATTATTACACCTTAAGTTTTAGGGTACATGTGCACAATGTGCAGGTTAGTTACATATGTATACATGTGCCATGCTGGTGCGCTGCACCCATTAACTCATCATTTAGCATTAGGTATATCTTCTAAAGCTATTCCTCCCCCCTTCCCCCACCCCACAACAGTCCCCAGAGTGTGATGTTCCCCTTCCTGTGTCCATGTGTTCTCATTGTTCAATTCCCACCTATGAGTGAGAATATGCGGTGTTTGGTTTTTTGTTCTTGTGATAGTTTACTGAGAATAATGATTTCCAACTTCATCTATGTCCCTACAAAGGACATGAACTCATCATTTTTTATGGCTGCATAGTATTCCATGGTGTATATGTGCCACATTTTCTTAATCCGGTCTATTATTGTTGGACATTTGGGTTGGTTCCAAGTCTTTGCTATTGTGAATAGTGCCACAATAAATATACGTGTGCATGTGTCTTTATAGCAGCATGATTTATAGTCCTTTGGGTATATACCCAGTAATGGGATGGCTGGGTGAAATGGTATTTCTAGTTCTAGATCCCTGAGGAATCACCACACTGACTTCCACAAGTGTTGAACTAGTTTACAGTCCCATCAACAGTGTAAAAGTGTTCCTATTTCTCCACATCCTCTCCAGCACCTGTTGTTTCCTGACTTTTGAATGATTGCCATTCTAACTGGTGTGAGATGGCATCTCATTGTGGTTTTGATTTGCATTTCTCTGATGGCCAGTGATGGTGAGCATTTTTTCATGTGTTTTTTGGCTGCATAAATGTCTTCTTTTGAGAAGTGTCTGTTCATGTCTTTTGCCCACTTTTTGATGGGGTTGTTTGTTTTTTTCTTATAAATTTGTTTGAGTTCATTGTGGATTCTGGATATCAGCCCTTCATCAAAGTGGCTCAAGTAAGGGATGCTTTATGACCCAGGGTTTCTGGAGTCAGATAGACATTCTTGCCTGCCCCTTACTCTGACTTATTGGGAGAGGGAAAACTGCAGTGGTGTTTCTGTTGCAGTGGCAAAGGTAACATGTCAGAAAATTCAGAGGGTTATTTTCAGTAATCCTTTGGAAACTGGATGTCTAACGGGGTTCTAGAATGCAAATTTAGGTATTTATTGTCAGATGATGAAATTCATTGTTTTTTTTCAAAAATGATGTTGAAATATCGCTATCCAATGCGTTCACTTATGTGAAAGCTAAATTGAATGAAGCAAAAAGAGAAAATAGTCTGTATATTTGTCATACCTTTTTATTTCTTACAATAAAAATATTGGTAGCAAATAAAAATAATAAAAAGAATAATTTTTAAAAAAAGAAACAAGAGTTTTCTACTCAGATGTGCCATGTACTAAATATATAACTCTTCAAGGCATTGTAGCTCCTTAGGCCTTGGGTTTCTGATCTGTAAATTTAAGGATTTATGACCTATGATTCCAAGGTTGCTTCTATGTCTGATGGTTTCAGTAGGCTAGCCTACATTTTATAATTGGTTTTAACATCAAGAATTTAACAGTTTAATTCTCTAGTTTTGCTAATACTTGGTGCAATGGTGATCTTATATCAATTGACAAAATAGGGTAGATTCACAAGATGAAAGACAGTCTGAGAAAAAATTTAAAGAAAACCATATTGACTGATACTTTATAATACCCAGCTATACTGAGGGCATTGAGCACAATGGAAAAGCACATAGGCTTGGAGAAAAACACCGTGCTGGGTTGAAGCTTTACAGCTTGTCACGGATTTTGCACAAGTAGTTTTGTTTCACTAAACCTTTCTCTTAATCTGCAAAATGCAAATAATGATAATAGTACCTATGTCATAGGATTGTAAGTATTAAATGATATATTTCGTTAAAATACTTGGTACAGGAAGGGGTTGCTCATAGCTTGGCATAGCAGTAGGTCAAGTGAATTAATTCATTATAATTTAACAGAATCCTCATCATATTTATTCATTGCTATTCATTTGTCAGTTTTTTCTATTTTCCTACACCACTGAGATTAATGTTATTTTAATAACATGTTTCTTATTTTCATTGTTTGATACAACATATAAATCCATTCTATGATACATTGTATTTTAAAAGGTAGGACAGTTATACAGATTGGCAGCACAGTTGCAACTTAGACCCTCATACCTGATAATAGCGTTATCTGATAGGCAATAAATTGGGTGCCACGGTTCAGCCCAGAGGAAAACATACATAGTGCTTTTGCATTAATAGAAATTTGATATTCCAGGGTGAGAAAAATTGAAAATCTTTGAAAGGGGTAAATTAGTACAAGTTTAACATAGCCGCAGTCTCCTTGCCGCTGGTTTTAAAGTGCTTCATTGAAAGCATATGACTAGAAGGTCAAAAGCAAACCATAGGTGCGAACACTAAAAAGCTTTACAAATCTCTACAGTCACATTAATGTTAAAATTATTTCAAACTTAAAATGTAAAGTAATCAATGTTTCTGTCATGTCTAGAGTTGGAAAAGATAGCTTTTTCTTTAGCCAGATGGATTAAGGTCATCATAGTTGCTACAGCAAACAAAACTCAGATTGGATAACGGGTCAAATGTGAGTGTTAATTTTTAATGCCTGTCAAGTACAAAAGAGATGTTTCTGGTAGAAGAGTGGCTCTATTTAAAACAGTGCTTTAGAAGCTCAGCCTCTTTCATCTCATAGCGCCACATCTTCGACACATAAATTCCAGGTTTACTGTGTTTCTTCTGTGTCCCGATGAAGGCTGTCATTGTTAATGTAGTCCTTAGTATCCCTGAAGGAGAAATAAGACTGATTGCTATAATTTCAAAGAAGGATTTAAAATCTTTTCTTATAATGCATTTGGCAGCATGTATTTATGTTATATTTCTCTGGAGGTCTTTCCTTAATTCACCTGCTACTCTTCCTTAACAAGATTGTTACGTAGTTTTTGCCTCCAACAAAATTTAGTCAAGTCCACAAGCAGAGGATTAATTTTCATCAACACATGATGACATCTGGCTTGAAGCTATGTTCTTGTCAAATGATCCAGTGAAATAATGTATCTTTTGGATTTTACTAACATTTTACTAAAATTATTTACTAGGCATGTCTAAAATGACTAGCTGTTTGAAAGGGCTTCTTTTATTTAAATTGTTGAAAGATCCTATATAGAAAATATATTCTCATCTGCTTTTACTAGATCTTGAAGAATTGTAAGATTACCTTTAAAATTTATTGGGCTTAGATGTCTTTAACTGGAAGGAAAACAGCCAGAAGGTGAGAAGCATTCTCTGTAACAAAATGAAATAAAAAGGTTTGCCTAGAATACGGTGGCTAAATAATTTGTCTTTGCCATTGATGTCATTAAAATTAATCCTGGCAATAAGGCAATGTTTGATAGTAACAGAGAAGTCTCTGGAAATAATGCATTCTGAAATAATAATGCACAGAACAGAAACTTTATACACTCTATTGTGTATGAGTAGTGAGATATTTAAATTCAAAATGTTAATTATGTAATATAATTATGTTGCATGTTTATTAGAAGTAAATTTCTAATTAAATCTAATCCTCTTATGTTTATATATCATATTGCATTAATTATTTCGGGCCATAAAATGTGAATAAATTTTGTTTATTTAATCTTTGTCATGTTGGTAGGAGTCATTGTTATTCCTTTTTTCCTTTTCTCCTTTTTGCCTACCTTCAGAATGAGAGCCGTTAACTTGGTAGTTTTATTTACACTCCAAGAAGAAAATGTTCAATATGAAAGAGTTTGACTTAAGCAATTTAATTGCTCCTGGGATATTCAATTTGAATCTTGATGAATTAGGTAAAACATATTCTCCCAAATATTTATTAAACACCCAAAGCTATCTGATATAAGAAAAAAAATGATCTCTAGTATATGCATTATGGAACTGCTCCTGCTTCTTCTAAATAAGACACAATTCTGGTGCTATACTTCACTGCACAGTTTATTTTTAGATAGTAATTTCTCTCAGAAAATCTCTGTTTTTGATTTATGGAAAGATAAAAGATTTCATTCCCACTATGTGACATCTCAAGCAAACTCTGTTTGGTTTTCCTTGTTTCTAGAGTGAGCATAGATTATGATGAACGTCTAGTGCTGCAGTATTTCCCAAGCTGTTAGATGGAATAAGAATCACATAGTCAGTCAACAGTTATTTCCCAGTTGTTGTTCTATTAATAGGTGCTGGGAATATAGCAGCGCAAAGCAAAGTGGGGATAAGGCAGAAAGAGCTATCTCCCAACATGAACACAAAGAAAGAAACCACTTTATATGTGGCAAACCTGACAAGGTTAGACCTCAGGTTGCAAACCTTAGACTCCCAAACAGATTACCTTCTCTTGTTCAAAATAAAGCTCTTGTAATCCTTCAGGGATGCTCATATCCAACATTCAGTATAATCTCTCAACCTCTTTCTTCCAATCATAACAGCATCAAAATACCCTTAGACAGCAGTTGTCATATAGAGAAGACAAAATTAAATTCTGGGTCTGAAAATCAGTGCTTTACAAAATTGTTTTCTATCAGCCATGGCCCCTAACCTTCATGGATATGAGACCTTATATCTTTAGTTTTATTTATTTGTTTTGGAGAAAACTTCATCTCAAAGTGATATAATACATTTAAAAATGTCAAGGAGTAACTTTGTTCTTTCAGCATAAAAACGAAAGATTGTGGGATATAGGGAGATACTATGATAGACTGCAAAGCCATAGATGGGAAACAGTTGTGTCTTCAGCCAAAATAATAGTTCTACGTCTTATGAACAGTAATGAGTTTCATAGCCTCCTTGGGGGGCCAGGAGGTCAGTGTCATTATGACAAATTTTAGAAAATGAGAAACAGGAGGCACAGAAAATCTGAGTGATATGGCCTAAAACCATCACTGGGTCACAGTGGCCATTAGTAATAATTTCTCTCTCTTTTTTTAAAATTTTATTATTATTATACTTTCTTAAACTAACCTTTGGGTGTTTTTTTTCTTAGTGAGACACAGAGGAGAAATAAATATCAAACAACTAGGGAAATCAAAGGAATAACAATAGATATGTTAAAACAGAATTAAAGGTTTAAAAATTAGGGATGAAGGAGAAACAAAAAAACCTAATATGATTGGAACAGAATATTTATGTATCTGAAAGTGATTAACTCAAATAAAACAATTGAAAACTTTACTATGGATACCATATTGTACTTTTATGCTTTGGTTTAAATATATTAATGAAAAATGGATAATCATTTTTACATGAAAGCAGATATAACACTGGACTTTGTAGTCAGCATTTTGTCTTCTGCTTTGCATGTATCTACTTTACTACATTTTTCTCTTGGTTAAGAACTCCTTCTATGTATTAATTTAGGTAGAATGAGGTCTTTTTTTTAAATTCTATGCTCCTATAGATAAGAAGAGAGGAGAAAAAGAAGAGGGGGAAGAGGCAGTGAGGGAGGAGGAGAAAGAAAAGATGCATTTAATGAGGTTTTGGGTTAAAATATATATGTATAAATGTATATATACATATATACACACACATACATACACACAGAAATGGAAGTAGAGTAGGGATAAGACCTTATTACACATGGAAATTTATCTTATGATAAATGCTGGATAAGAACTCAATAAAACATACTTACTCAATAATTGCTTGGAAATTACAGTAATTGGTTGAAAAAATGGCAAACATACATGTATATGCACACACACACACACACACACACACACATTTTGCTAGATTTCACCAAATGTTCTTTCTAAAAAGATCACACCAACTTACCCTTCCACAAATAGGTAATGAAAGTGCCTTTTCCTCCTTATACTAATAGTAGTAGGGGACTTCAGTGATCACTTCCCACTGTCTTTTCTTCTTTTTTCTTTTTTTTTCGACATAGGGTCTCACTCTGTTGCTCAAGTTGGAGTGTAGTGGCATGACCATAGTTCACTGTAACCCCATACTTTTCAGCTCAGGTGATCCTCCTGCCTTAGCCTCCTAAGTAACTGGGACTACAGGTATGAACTACGATGCTCAACTAATTTTTTGTTATTTTTCATAGAGATAAAGTCTTGCTATTTTGCCCAGGCTAGACTTGAACTCCTAGCCTTAAGTGATCCTGCAATCTTGACCTCCCAAAGTATTGGCATGACAGGTGTGAATGACCCTGTGCAGCCCCCATTTTCAACAGTGAACATATCATCTAGACAGAAAATTCATAAGGAAACATTAAACTTAAACAATATTTTAGACCAAATGGATCTGACAGACATATACAAAACATTCCATGCAACAGATGCAGAATATACATTCTTCTCAAGAATATGTGAAGCATTATCCAGAATAGATCACATGTTAGGGCACAAAACATGCCTTAGCAAATTTTAGAAGATTGAAGTCATATTAAATACCTTTAGTGGTATAAAACTAGAAATTAAGAACAGAAGGTATTTTGGAGAATTCATGAATTCATGGAAATTAAACAATATGCTCCCAAACAACCAATGGGTCAATAAATTAATTAAAACAGAAATTAAAAAATATTTTGAAACAAAGAAAAATGGAAGCATAACATAACAAAATTTATGGGATGTAACAAAAGCAGTTGTAAGAAGAAAGTTTACAGCAATATGAACTTCAGAAAGAAGAAAGATGTCAACTAAACAACTTAATGTTACCCCTCAAGAAACTAGGTAAATTAATTTTTGTATAAGGTGTAAGGAAGGGATCCAGTCTCAGCTTTCTACATATGGCTAGCCAGTTTTCCCAACACCGTTTATTAAATAGGGAATCCTTTCCCCATTTCTTGTTTTTGTCAGGTTTGTTAAAGACCAGATGTTTGTAGATATGTGGTATTATTTCTGAGCGCTCTGTTCTGTTCCATTGATCTATATCTCTGTTTTGGTACCAGTACCATGCTGTTTTGGTTACTGTAGCCTTGTAGTATAGTTTGAAGTCAGGTAGCATTTAAAGACTTAAATGTTACACCTAAAACTATAAAAACCCTAGAAGAAAACGTAGGCTATACCATTCAGGACATAGGCATGGGCAAGGACTTCATGTCTAAAACACCAAAAGCAATGGCAACAAAAGCCAAAATTGACTAATGGGATCTAATTAAACTAAAGAGCTTCTGCACAGCAAAATAAACTACCACCAGAGTGAACAGGCAACCTACAGAATGGGAGACAATTTTTGCAATCTACTCATCTGACAAAGGGCTAATATCCAGAATCTACAAAGAACTCGAACAAATTTACAAGAAAAAAACATGTGCCATGCTGGTGTGCTGCACCCATTAACTCGTCATTTAGCATTAGGTATATCTCTTAATGCTATCCCTCCCCCCTCCCCCCACCCCACAACAGGCCCCAGAGTGTAATGTTCCCCTTCCTGTGTCCATGTGTTCTCATTGTTCAATTCCCACCTATGAGTGAGAATATGCGGTGTTTGCTTTTCTGTTCTTGCGATAGTTTACTGAGAATGATGATTTCCAATTTCATCCATGTCCCTACAAAGGACATGAACTCATCATTTTTTATGGCTGCATAGTATTCCATGGTGTATATGTGCCACATTTCCTTAATCCAGTATATCATTGTTGGACATTTGGCTTGGTTCCAAGTCTTTGCTATTGTGAATAGTGCCACAATAAACATACGTGTGCATGTGTCTTTATAGCAGCATGATTTATAGTCCTTTGGGTATATACCCAGTAATGGGATGGCTGGGTCAAATGGTATTTCTAGTTCTAGATCCCTGAGGAATCGCCTTCCTGACTTTGTGGAACTGACTTCCGCAATGGTTGAACTAGTTTACAGTCTCACCAACAGTGTAAAAGTGTTCCTATTTCTCCACATCCTCTCCAGCACCTGTTGTTTCCTGACTTTTGAATGATTGCCATTCTAAGTGGTGTGAGATGGTATCTCATTGTGGTTTTGATTTGCATTTCTCTGATGGCCAGTGATGATGAGCATTTTTTCATGTGATTTTTGGCTGCATAAATGTCTTCTTTTGAGAAGTGTCTGTTCATCTCCTTCACCCACTTTTTGATGGGGTTGTTTGCTTTTTTCTTGTAGATTGGTTTGAGTTCATTGTAGATTCTGGATATTAGCCCTTTGTCAGATGAGTAGGTTGTACCCTAAAACTTAAAGTATAATAATAATAAAATAAAAAAATAAAAAAATAAAAAAAAGAGACATAAAGAGCAGTCCTCTAACACAAAGGCATAAGAAGGATATAATGGACTCTAGGGACTTGTGGGGGAAGGGTGAGAGGGATAAAAGACTACACATTGGGTTCAGTATACACTGCTCGGATGATGGGTGCATCAAAATCTCAGAAATCACTACTAAAGCACTTATCTGTGTAACCAACACCACCTGTTCCCCCAAAACGATGGAAATAATAAAGAAAAAATAGAATCATATACCAGAACAGACAAATATGGAGAGACAGGAAGTAGATTAGTGGTTGCCTAGGGCTAGAATGTGGTGCAGGGTGTTGGGGGAATATAGAGTGGCTCTGAATGGGCACAGATGTTCTTTTTGGGCTGATAAAATTGCAAAATTGATTGTAGTGATGGTTGCACAACTTTGTGACTACTAAAAACAAACTTATTTGTATATTTTAAGTGGGTTGTATGGTATATGAATTATATCTCAATAAAGATGATAATAAAAAAAAGAAAGAAAAAAACAAACAACCCCATCAACAAGTGGGTGAAGGATATGAACAGACACTTCTCAAAAGAAGACATTTATGCAGCCAACAGACACATGAAAAAATGCTCATCATCACTGGCCATCAGAGAAATGCAAATCAAAACCACAATGAGATACCATCTCACACCAGTTAGAATGGCGATCATTCAAAAGTCAGGAAACAACAGGTGCTGGAGAGGATGTGCAGAAATAGGAACACTTTTACACTGTTGGTGAGACTGTAAACTAGTTCAACCATTGTGGAAGTCAGTGTGGCGATTCCTCAGGGATCTAGAACTAGACATACCATTTGACCCAGCCATCCCATTACTGGGTATATACCCAAAGGACTATAAATCATGCTGCTATAAAGACACATGCACACGTATGTTTATTGTGGCACTATTCACAATAGCAAAGACTTGGAACCAACCCAAATGTCCATCAATGATAGACTGGATTAAGAAAATGTGACACATATACACCATGGAATACTATGCAGCCATAAAAAATGATGAGTTCATGTCCTTTGTAGGGACATGGATGAAGCTGGAAACCATCATTCTCAGCAAACTATCGCAAGGACAAAAAACCAAACACTGAATGTTCTTACTCATAGGCCAGAATTGAACAATGAGAACACTTGGACACAGGAAGCGGAACATCACACACCGGGGCCCATCGTGGGATGTGGGGAGGGGTGAGGGAAAGCATTAGGAGATATACCTAATGTAAATGACGAGTTAACGGGTGCAGCACACAAACATGGCAGATGTATACATATATAACAAACCTGCACATTGTGCACATATACCCTAGAACTTAAAGTATTAAAAAAAAGAATACTCAAAATTCAATCGTAAGAAAATAAACAGCCCAATAAAAATGGGCAAAAGATTTGAAGAAAAAAAAAAGAAACTAGGTAAAGAACAAATGAGGCCCAAAGTTAGCATAGGAAATAAATAATAAATATCAGAAAATAAATAAATGAAATAGAGCTAGAAAAACAATATAAAAGATCAATAAAACTAAGAGTTGGCATTTTGAAAAGAAAAAATAGACAAACCTGTAGCTAGACTAAGAAAAAAGAGAAGACTCAAATAAAATTACAAATGAAAGAGGAGGCGTTATAACTGACACTTCAAAAATACAAAGTTCTGCTATGAAGATTTATCTGCCAACATTTTGGATAACCTAGGTGAAATAGATTTCTGGACGCATGCAACCTACCAGGAATGAATTATAAAGAAATAGAAAATCTGAAAAGACCAATAACGAGTGAGGAAACTGAATCAGTAATATAAAGTCCCCTATCAAAGGAAAGCACAGAACCTGATGGCTTCACTACTGAATTCTGCCAAACATTTAAAGAATACCAAACCTTCTCAAACTCTTCTAAATCAAAGAGGAGGAAATACTTTCAAATTCATTTTATGAGTTATTATGATATCAAAGCCAGAAAAGGGCATTTTAAGAAAAGAAAATTACCCATCAAATACTAGCAAACTGAATTCAACGGCACATTGAAAGGATCACTCATCATGATCAAGTGGGATTTATCCCTGGGATTCCAGGATGGTTCAAAATGCACAAATCATTACATGTGATACTTCACATTAACAGAATGAGGGATAGAAACCATACTATCATTTCATTAGATGCAGAAAAAGCTTTTGACAAAATTCAACACCCTTTAATGATAGAAACTTTCACCAATGATAGAAACTTTATACCAATTAGGCATAGAAGGAAAGTACCTCAACACAATAAAGGTCATATATGAGAAGCCCACAGCAAACATACTCAATAATGAAAAATTAAAAGCCTTCCTCTAAGGTCTGGGACAAAAAATAGTGCTCACTCTCCCCACTTCTAGTCACTATAGTATTGGAAGTCTTAAAGGCATCCAAAACAGGAAAGAAAAAAGTGAAATTGTCACTGTTTTCTGATGACATAATCTTATATTAATATATAGAAAAAGCCTGAAGATGCCATAAATTGTTAAAACTAATAAGTGAATGCAGTAAAGTTAGATGATAAAACATACAAAAATCAGTTGCATTACTATACACTAACAATGAACTATCTAAAAAACAATTCAAGAGAACAATTCTATTTACAGTAGCTACAAAAATAAAATAAAAAACTTTTTTTTTTTTGAAATAGGGGCTTGCTCTGTTGCCCAGAGTGGAATACAGTGTCATGATCATAGCTCACTTTAACCTTCTGGGTTCAAGTGATCCTCCCAGCCTCAGCCTTTGAAGTAGTTGGGACTACAAGCACACACCACCATGCCTAGCTAATTTTTGTTTTGTTTTGTTTTTTGTAGAGATGGGATCTTATTATAATATCTAAGCTGGTCTTGAACTCTTGGCCTTGAACACTCCTCCTGCTTTGGCCTCCTAAATTGCTGGAATTATAGATCATATGCCCAGTACACAAAATACTTTAATAGGAACAAATTTAACCAAGGAGATGAAACACCTGTACACTGAAAACTATGAGTATGGAGGACAAAACAAGTAATGGAAAGATATACTGTGTTTATGGTTTGAAAGAATGAATATTTTTTAAATGTCTATACTACTCAAAGTGATCCACAGATTCAGTGCCATTACTATCAAAATTCTAGTCACTTTTGAATAGAAATAGTAAAAATAATTGTAAAATTCATATGGAACCACAAGAGACCCAACAATGGCCTTTGATAGCCAAGGCAATCAGGAATAAAAAGAACAAAGCTGGAGGCATCACTATATCGCAAAGGTATAGTAATTAAAATGGCACGGTACTGGCATAAAAATGGACATGTTGACCAATGGAATAACATAGAAAGTGGAGAAATGAACCCACACATGTATAGTCAACTGACTTTTGACAAAGTTGCCAAGAACACGCAATAGAAAATGATAGTCTCTCAATAAATGCTGTTGGGAAACCTGGATGTACACATGTAAAAAATGAAATTGGATTTTTATCTCATACCATATACAAAAATCAAGTCAAAATGGATTGAAGTTGTAAACATACACCAGACACTGTAAAACTACTAGAAGAAAACATAGGGGAAAAGCTTCACAACACTGGTGTGAGCAAAGATTTTTTGGATTTGACCCCCAAAGTACAGACAACAAAACCAAAAATAGACAAATAGAATTACATTAAACTAAAACGTGTCTACAGAGCAAAGGAAACAATTAACAGTGAGAAGGAACAACTAAGAATTGAGAGAAAATGTTTGTAAATCATACGTCTGGTAAGGGGTTAATATCCAAAATATATAAGAAACTCAATTCAATAGCAAGAAAACAAAAAACCCACTTAAAAATGGGCAAGGGACTCCAATAGAAATTTCTCAAAAGAAGACATACAAATGGCCAACAGATTTGTTAGAAAATGCCCAACATTGCTAATCATTAAGTAAATGCAAATTAAAACCACAATAAGATGGACTCTCACACAGGTCAGAATGACTATTATTAAAATGATGAAAGATAGCAAGTGTTGGCAGGGATGTAGAGAAAAGGAAATCCCTGTACGCTGTTAGTGGCGATGTAAATTGGTACAGCCCTTATGGAAAACTGTATGGAAGTTCCTCAAGAAATCTAAAAACAGAATTACTATGTGATCCAGTAATCCTACTTTTGTGTATTTACCAAAAGTATTTGAAATCAGTTTGTCAAGAGATGTCTACATTCTTAGGATCATTGCAGCACTAGTCACAACAGACAAGTTGCGAGTCAACCTAAATGTCTGTCAACAGATGAATGGATAAGGAAAATGTGATATATATACACAATGGAATACTATTCAGCCTTCAAAAAGAATGAGATCTGGTCATTTGCAGCAACAGAAATGGAACGGGAGGACATTATGCCCAGAGAAATAAGTCAAATGCAGAAAAGCAAATATTGCATGTTGTCATTTATATGTACAATCTAAAACAATCAAATCTACAAAAGTGGAGAGTAAAGTGGTGGTTACAGAGGATGGTGGATGGGGGAAATGAGGAGATGATGTTACAAAATCTCAGAAAGGAGAAATTAATTTGTTTTTTTTTTTTTTAGATCTCTTGCACAATGTGGTCAGTATAGTTAATGATAGTGCATTGTAACATCTCAAAATTGCCGAGAGTAAACTTCAGATGTTCTCACCACAAAAAAATAGATAAGTATTTGAGGGGATGGATATGTTAATTAGTTTAATTTACTTATTCTACACTGTATTCATAAATCATAAAATCATAAATATATATGATTATATAATTCATAACAAATAAAGTAAAATAATTATGAGCGCATCTACTGCACACATCACTAATTCCATCTGAAAAAGTATTAAATAAAAAAATCTTTTGTATCAGAGAAAGTCAGTGGATACCCTTGATATTTTCTTTACAAAACATAATTAACTTAACTCTTATGTAACTCAAAATTTGTGTAAATATTTTACATTTCAAAGTGTTAAATATCTTCTACTTCATTTTCCAAACACCAGATTAGATCTGCTTTGGCTTTCTGAGGCAGATAATTTGTTTCAATCAGAAATTGTTGTTAGATAGTTCCCTTAAATAATTGAAATGCTGTTTGAGCTTTTTCCTGTAGTCCCAGAAATTAACATGATACCTTGTACAACAAAAGCTGACATTACACACGCTCATTAGATAATTTTTCTTTGACTCTCAACTAATTATTAATATTTTTCCTTTTTACATATCTATTTAAAAATATAATTATTTGAGCATTAGACAATGTGAGATATGGCAATTGCTTTATTTAATCTTATTTAACCTTAATGACAGTCTTCTGAGTTATATTATAATCTTCATTTTAAAAATGACAAAAATAAGGCTCAGAAAGATTAACTCGCCTAATGTTTCCTGCTGAATAAATATTAGAGCTGTAACTGAATCCAAGGATTCTTACACAAAAATCTATTATCTTAAGTGCTGTAATATCTGGTCTCCTCATTGTTCTACTCAGTATGAGGAAGTCAATTTTCTACAAAAGGTGATTATTTATTCATAAACGTAATGTTATTTTCCCTTTTGTTTGTTAATGAAGCATTTTTGCTGTCACAGGTGTGTTGTAGATCACGTCAGGACTCTCAACTGATCAGGGATTATTCCTTGAGGTAGAAACATGAGAGCAGCTGCAATTTTTATTGCAAATAACTGGTCAGCAGCTTCCTGCAATAGAGAGTGTGGCATTGGTCATATGTCAGGAAACTGGAAGAAAGAGACTCAATAAATCTGTCCATGATGACATTTTAAAACACCAAAAGGCACCAATAAATAAACAAATCTGTTTTTTCCTCAATCTCTGGCTTAATCTACTCTCTTCCTTTGCAAGTCTGATTCTTCCCAATAAAACCCACCAAAAGTTACCTCTTACGTTGTGAAAAAGTTAAATACCTAGTTAATTTTCTCTTCAGTCTTTTAAAGTATTTTAGCTTTATCAAGACTGATGAATAATTATACAATATTTTGGTTATAGAATATTTTGACAAATTTTAATTGGAAAATATTGGTCCGAGAGAGAAATCTGCTGTATAGGGAGAAAAACTCATCAAAGAGTTACCTTATTAAATTAGAGAAATGTTGTGTGGGTCAAAAACTGTGCAGGTTAGACAAGACTTGAGGAGCTAGAAGGAGACATTATAGAGAGAAAGAGGAAAAATGAAAGAGAAGAGAGACAATGAATAAATATATGACAAGGGAAATCAGGGACAAGAGCAGTATAATTTCCATTCTTTTGACCAAAGAGTGAAGTCAGTGGAGAACCCACAAGTAAAATGTATTTAAAAAGAAAGTTTTGCTCAAAACTGTGCTTCCCATAGTCTTCTATTACCTGTTCTGTCAAAAGGAACCCTACCTCACGGTGATGATATTATACCTCATAAAGCCGTCTTCTAATAAAGGAAGAAGTGCTAAAAGTTAGGCCACTAATCATCTATCTCATTAACTCCATTTTGGTGGAGGGTGTAAGGAGATCTGGGGTGGAATTTGAGAAGCTTTTATCACTTCGAAGGGGAGGAATATGAGTAAAAAGTGTAACTTGTACTTGCACCTTTGAGAGTTTAAGGCTTATATGGCAACTTGTTTCTCCTGCTGACTCTAGTCAAGCCAATGTAACCAACATGGTCACCTGTAGTAAACATATGTGTAAAATGAGTTATATAATTGAGTCTTCATTATCTTGGACATACTGGCCACCATTATTGCTTGGAAAGGAGCCCAGAATACCCTGGACTGGAAAAGGCTAATTTTTCTCATACTAATATAAAGATTGCAACCAAGGTAAGCAGGCTGCTGTTATCCTGTCCTAGGAGGCTAGCCTGTTGTTTGTAAAATACCTCCTCTTTGTGTCTTCTACCTTTCTGCTGAATGCAGAACATACCCTTTGTATTCTCTTTGTAGTTTAATTTATATTATAAAAAGATCATGTTGGATACTCTTCAAGGGGAATAGAACTGTAATGAAATATGTGACAAAATTAGAAAGTAAATTAAATTCTCATTAAGAGACTTAAATTGCAAATGAGTGCAGTCCTTCTCAGGGACCCTGCATGATTTGTCATCACTAATGACCTTTTATTGGCGTGCTTGTCCTTCTCTCTTGCTCCTACCCTGCACT
This sequence comes from Gorilla gorilla gorilla, assembly GCF_029281585.2. NCBI lineage: Eukaryota > Metazoa > Chordata > Mammalia > Primates > Hominidae > Gorilla > Gorilla gorilla. The sequence continues at coordinate 103,436,258 of NC_073228.2, forward strand.
AGTCAGGAGATGCATTCCAGTTTCTGAGTGGCAATTGTGGCTGCTGGCTTCTTCCTCGTTCTTCTGGCCATAGTATATACCGATTCTCAGGAAAGATTAATTTGCTCTTTCATTGTAGGGCAGCACTGTCTAAAAGCAGGGTTACTTTATTTACAAAATAAATTGCAATATTTGTTGAGACTCAGGAGTAAAAAGCAACCCCTGGAAAGACTGTTTAATACTGTGGCTGATTAGAGCTTGTGAATACTTGACCTCAATACTTTGATACACCAGTACATTCACCAAAAGCTGAACTAATGAATGTGCTTAATTTGATTTCTTTTGTAAGTAAAGAAATTGTGGTGCTTGTTGATACGAAGTTGGCCTCCTGTTGCTTTTTTAACTGGTAGCAAAAATAGATGGCTCCTTATTCATCTCTGCTTTTGCAATAATCTTGTCCTCTCTGCAATCAACAGAATGATTTTTAGGTATGTAAGTGCTGTTAATCAAAGTGTGAAACTGTTGGCCACAGAAAAGAAAAGAGAAAAAATGAGAGAGAACAAATGTGTCAGCCAAATGAAAAAGAAATGCCTAGTTGGGCAGAAAGTTTTAATGGAAGTAAATAAATACAGGGAAAATCAAGCAAGAGACTACTTTTTCTACTGCCCTGTACACCTGTGGTAATTGCAATAGTCCATAGTAGACTAAAAAGATAAATGTCTGCCAGAAAGTTAGGTCCTTCGGATTGAGGATGAAAAATGGCTTTTAGGGGAGTACAGAAAGTTCTTCAAAGGTTGTTCTGTCCTGAATACCAAACAGGCACTCTGGACAGATTTTGTTCAGAAGTGCTGAGAAAAGGTGATGTTGGCAGATGCCAACATAGCTATCTGGGAAGACGGTGCTTACTAATGAGTGGTTCACCTCAACTAATGTTGCCCATAATGTTTTCCTTCCTTGAGCTGCGGTTGGGGAAGGTGAAGATACCAAAATTCACATTCATACATTTAAAAACTAAATGTTTTCCTTGCTGTTATACAGGTCTGTGTTCAGAACAAAATTCTTCTCATTAATCCTTCATGACCTGTACTTTGGCATTGCTACCTTTTATATTTTAAAATGCCTCAATAATATCATGGAGTTTTATTATTCCCATTTATGGATAGAATTCTCTAGGGCATAAGCTGCTTCAAATGAACTTACTTGGGCTTGAAAATAAATTACTGTTTATTAGAACTCATTTTTCTTTAGTGCTTTTTTTCTAAAGTTGTCACATTTTATACTTAAATTTATTTCACTTATAGCAATTATACAGTGTGCCTTATGTCTGAGGACACGCTAACTCACCATTTAACACATTTCTAGGTCAATTGATATTATTTAAATCTCTAAGCCAGGAACAGACATCCTGACTACCTAAGTTGTTTAAGGGATTCATGGGGGATGAAGACAAAGACGTTTTTATTACTCTTTGCTTTTTCAGTTAATACAGTTATTGCTTTAATTATTTAAAATACTAAGCAGTAACATCTGCTATCTTTTGATTAATACTATAGAAATTGGCAGTGCTTCTTGGTCCTTGAGTTGTGTTCATTATGTAAATAAAAATAATTTTTGATAAAAATGTCCTGGAAGTAAAAATGAATTAGAGAACATTTTGCTCTTATTTCTTAGTAAACTGTGAATCATTTAGTGCATGGTTTAATTCAAGAATTAAAAAAAACTATTTGTAGAGGTATGAGTTTATAGGTAAAAATTTTTCAGTTGCTGGGGAATCAGATTCTCCTCTTTGTGTCTATTTATTTGGTGGTTCTTTATATGCATTTAAATCTGGAAAATGGATGGAGAATTTGATTACACAGTAAAAATACCGGTTTGTAAAAAGTAAACATGCCTGGGATAATTTTGTCTTTAAGGCAGTATACCTCTTTTAATGACGCTGGTGTTGATGATAAATATCCCTACCTATTTATAATCATCGATCTATTGTGTATCTATATTGAATTCTGTTTAAAAATTATCTTTTGAGCCAGATCACATGCCACACAAAAAAATTAATCTTATTACATTGTAGGCATACCTTGGTTTTTATCCCAAATAGTTGATGTTGTTTTTTCTTGAGGCTTGTTTCCAAATGATTTGGTTATTTTAAAATATTACATTTGCTTTCAGAATGAGTGAAGCCACTGGAAAATTAAAAGAGAATTTCAAATGTATTTTCATCATGGTCTCATGAGTAGCATACCAAATTACCATTAGGACGGACACAGCAATGATCCAGGGTATTGAGTTTTGTAAGTCTCATTACTAAAGATTCACAATTCAGATGTATTTTTCTGGAGCTAAGGAGAAACTGATTTCCAGAGATTTTCTTTTGACTATTGAAACAACAACCTTGAATGAAAGCAATATTTTGGAATTTAAAAAACACAAATGGCTCTTATGAAGAAATAAAATAAAATGTTTTTTAATGTACTACTTTATTTCCTTTGTATGTTCCCTTTGGAATCTCCTGAGAGACCATCTGAGTGGTGATGATGCTGAGAAGGGTACAGGGATGGATAGAGCCCAGAGGCCCTACGTACTTTAAAGAGACAGAATAGTGTCTCCTCTACACTTAGTCTCATGCAAAAACATTACTAACCTGTAAAATGTGTGTAAGAAAGTCTGAGTTCTGATTTCTTCAAGATAATAATTTTAGTAAAAATATATTAAAATGTCAAATTATTTTCAGTCCTTTTTTCTCATATTTTTTGATGCTTCTGGTTTGCTGTCATCCTCAGATTTTTCTGCTTATTGCCACGGCTTTAGGAAAGGAGTTTGGGCAAAGATAAGGTGAACTTACAGTGTCTACTCAAAGATCCCTCATGTCCAGAAACAGAATAAATACATGTGGACCTGGGAGGAAACTAATTATTTCTTTAGAATTGAAAAACAGCAAAGTGCCTGAACGTGCATTATTTTAAGGTATCTTGTGAGATTTTTAAAGAATACTGAATGGTTGGCAATATATAACAAATTCATCAAAAATTTACTATTGCATAATGGTTTTCTGCTCAAACAGTGAAATACTCTTTGGGGAGTGGCTTCAGAGGGATGTTGGCTTCTGCTTTTTCCTTTCACAATTCAGAATGTAAAATGCTTAAAGTTGTTACAAATACTTGGATTAAACCTAACTAATAATCCCAGAGTAATCAATACCAACACTTCTATAATTTTTACATTTGCTGTCAAAGAAGGGATTATCACTGCACAGAGTAAATTGCATGACATTTATAAAATATTTAAAAGGAATGGTGCTTGCTGATCTGGAGCTCTACGCACATATTTAAAAAGCAAACATAAAGGTCTATAAAATAAAAAAAAAAAACCCAAAAGATACAAGTGCACATCCCCCAGGTAACTGTGAAAAACCATGACCACCAAAAGTGTTAGTTTTCAGAATAATAAATGGTCAAAAGAACTTGACCATATGTCAGAGTTGCATTTCTCAAAGTGTACTGGACACTTAGTGCCCCTGGAAATATTTGAGGAATCCTAACCCAATATGCTGGTTTCAGAGAAAAAACAATCATTAAACATGTTAAACATTCATTTAAAATTTGAAATATAAAATTACGTATAATTTCACAGAAATTCTTAAATATTTTAAATTATTTTCAAACAGTGACTATGCATTAATTTTTTTTACATGAGATAATATGTTAGCTGGGTTGAAGTTGGCTAATGTATTTTCATATTCTTTGTGTATCAATGTTTTTGTTTGCCAATTTTTTAGTGTTTTGTCGTACTATTGTGCTAACACTATAGCCATGATTCACAAACATGTCAAAATGGCTCAGAAGGAATCCTTAAAGCACCATAGAATGAATGCAAATTGTATTCTAAATACTACAGCTCAGAATAATTTTTATACTGTAAATAATGAACAGACCTCTTGCAAACTTAGATGTGACTCTTTCTTTAGAATCACATGCAATGTGAATGTTCTAATATGTTATTTTTTTGCAAAAACATCAAAAAGGAAAAGGTAAAGTACTTAATAAAATCACACATGCTTGCATATTAGATTTTATTAGCAGGCAATCTACTTGTCTTGAGTCCTGAGAACATTGTATAAAACTTAGTTACAAAGAAAGTCTCGTAAGTCATTAACACTTTGCATTAGAAAACTCAGTGAATTTTTTGGTAAACTCGAATTAACTTTTCTCCCAGAGCAAGTGCAAAATCTATGTTTTCTGTCTTAGACCTAAGCTCTTCTGGCATCATTCAAAGTTTAACTCTTTGCATAAACACAGTTACAAGTTATACTATTTTCAAGAAGATTATAAATATATTTTCAAGAAGATTATAAACATATTTTCAAGAAGATTACAAATATAGCTACCAATAAATAAAATGGCATTTTTTTTTAGAGAGAAAGTAAAATGAACTTCTGGCTTAGTTAGATAGCATATGTCTATGTAATCACATCTTCTAGTTAGATGTTTTACATCTAAGTTGCACAAAATTAGTAATGTGCAAAATATGATTTAGTTCCTGACATATGAAGGAAAAGAGCTTTGTGACTGCTCTTTGCATGTTACAGAAAAAGAATGTAATAAATTGCGATGTAGACCTGAAAAAATTACCATTGGGATTAGAATTGATGGAGTCTAAACACATATTTAGCAAGAAAGGGTATTGCTACAAAAATTAGGTTGCCAAACCATACTTGTATTTTCTCTTCAAAGACTGTAGTGACAAGGCATGAGCAAACGGTTACAGCTTATTTTGGGGAATATATTTTTAAGCTGATCAACCTAAAAAAAAGACATGATTAGCCCTGGTAATATAAATGCCTGAATGGATTTTTTCTCACAAATTTTATTATTTTTCTACCAACACATAGAGGAAATGATGTGCTAAGAATAATATGTTTCATGAACACTATTTGAAGGTCAATTTGGATTCACCCAAAGACAAATGGATTTTATGAGTCTTTTTTTTCACCTTACCTTATACTTTGGAATCATCATTAAAAATTGGGGTTGGCCAGGCATGGTGGCTCATGCCTATAATCCCAGCACTTTGGAGGCCGAGGCAGGTGGATCACTGAGGTCAGGAGTTTGAGACCAGCCTGGCCAACATGGAGAAACCCCGTCTCTATTAAAAACACAAAAATTAGTCAGGCCTAGTGGCACATGCCTGTAATCCCAACTACTCGGGAGCCTGAGGCAGGAGAATTGATTGAACCTGGGAGGTGGAGGTTGCAGTGAGCCGAGATCATGCCACAGCACAGAATGAGACTCTATCTCAAAAAAAAAAAAGTGGGGTCATGTTGTGAGCCATGATGGCAGTTAAGGTACACAGTAACAGTGCTGGAAGCAACATGGGGGGTCACACATCTTCAAAAAGCCATATGAGACAGAAGCAGGTGTCATTCAACAATATGTTTCTTGCTGATGATTCATTTGGGAAACACATAGTGAAAATAGTGTGTCTGAGTAAACTATACTCCCTGAGTAGATGCATGTTTATGGAAGAGTGACTAGTGAGAACGTGGCTATTTTCCACATAGAGGAACAGTGACAAGGGGCAGGATGTTCATATGAGTTTATGAATTAGCAGATGATGGCTGATTTGTTCAACTCTATGCCATCAGCCTTTACCACTATGTGTTGGAGTGACTTCAGTAAACACATACACACAGGAGCCATAGTATAATTATGTTTTTTGCCAAGGACACCAGAATTTAATTTTAAAGGTAAATACAGGTTTATAATGTTTTAAAAACAAGAGAAATTTGGAGAGAAATGTCTAGATTCAGTCTGCAGTTGTGGGAAAAATTAATTACTAAGTCAAAGGAGAGCCTGCTTTCAAATCTTGTTACAGAAAGAAAAACAGATCATATTAAGACTTCATTTCTACTCAGCACTATATTCTTTTTGTAGGGTTTGTAGAACAATGGAGATATTATATATTACCTTGATGCTTTCTCAGTTATTTGTGAGTTTTTTCACTTGGATAGAAAAATAATTAATATGCAACATTATGGTGATCTGACGAGAAAGTAGTATAAAAATATATTCATTCAGGCAATAATAGAAATATTTCTAACTTTTTGTATTTTACTACTAAATACATTTTTTGCTAATACTTAGAATTAGCTTTGTTGGGTATAAATGAGGAAGCTGCATGGTGTGAGACTCTTAACCAAAACTGCATATCCCATTCCTCCTTGAGCCTCACTCTTGGAATCCTAATATGGTAGCTTTAGCATAGGACGTGGGCAGGTATGCACTGAAAAAATTTCAGTAAGATCTGTTATCAGTTATGAATCACTAACTAAAATGTTTCTAAAATTTATTATCACTCTATTACTATACACTTCTCACCTTCAGAACAGATACAATTGTGTAACTTCTCATCTTTTTCTGCTCGTAATATTTTCAAACATATTCTTACTTCCTGAATCTCCCTTTAATTTTTTCATCTATTTATCTATTCCTTCTACTTCTAATTAAATTACATGTTTATTTATAGCCATATATATATGAAAAGAACTTATATAATAAGCATGTGTGTATTTACTTCTGTATACATATGCATCTGTGTATAATGCACACACATGTATACATGTACATATACAAGAAGTCTTGCTTATGTCATCCATATTTTCATATGACTTGTCCTTTGTTCTCTCAGACAAAAATGTCAAAGGAGAATGATAATATGTTATGCTAAGGCTGCTGCAGAATATACCGAAGTATTCTAAGGGACTACTAGGGAAATGAAACCATTCAAGGATATTTTCAATACTGAAAATAGTATCTGTGTCTAGGCTTAAGTAATGTGTACCTAAATTGAAATATACTATCTTTATCAATATCATTGTTAAAATATTTTTCAACTGCCAGATGTAATAATATTATTCTTTCTTATTTTATGAATGTATTATAAAACTCTTATTATTTTTAATATTTACACCATCTACTATTGGTGTGTTTTTTGAGTGAGGAATCATACTTTTCCCAAGTAATCTAGGATTCTAAAAATTGTGAAAATATTCTACAAGTAAACATACAACTTTACTTCTTTAATTTACTAGTGATTGCTCAGTTTTTTACCTATAAATTTAAATGCATAAATAACTCATTTTAGTACTGTAGTGAAGCAGCTTAATAATGGTATGACCAGATATTTTTCATAGAAAGCATCAAGGATCCTAAAGAGTAGTCTGCACTTTCCACCTTCTTTTTTGGGTATGTTCATATGCCTCCAGGAATGTTAAGCATTTTTAAACCATTCTCCCTTATACAATTTCATTCCAATAATCTCTTAAATGTGGGTCTTGTGGAGTAGTAAACTGCAGTGCAGTTTTATCAGATATCTTAATGACACCACAATCCCTGATAACTTTGTTCCTCATATCCCTCTTGGAATCTCTGAATAAGAGGGAGAGAAATTAGAATAATTCAAACCATCCTCTTTTCATATCATTAAACAACTGCAGTCTTCATAAAGTCTTAGATGACAATGTGAGAATGAGAGAAAATGACAATTACGTGTGACTTACAGGATATAAAAACAACTTGAATTATTACATCTTTCTGATGAGATGCAGAATTTCTACTTTAAGACATATCTGGCCTTTTAAAACGATAAGTAAAATGTTAGATTTTAAAATAATATTTAAAGCGTTAATTCATTTTGCTGAGAATCTAATATAAATACTATTTTAGGGTGATAGCCTTTTTATTTGATTATGAATAAAACTAGCTTTTATTTCATCTTAACTTAATCTCCCTCAGAATTATGTTCAAGGATAGTCAAATATCACCAGGCATATCCAGCTCATTTGTGTTCCCTACCTTGTTTAAATAATCAATTTTAGAAATATTTTAAAAGACTGCTTCAAGCCTGTGAACTCATTTTTAGTGATCGATGATGCTAGAAATGTTGATATTTCTATTCAGTGTTTCACCTCTTCATGCATCACTGAGGTTGTTTGAGTTATATAAATCCTCATCATTGATAGTTGAAACACTATGAAATCAATGAAGTGTTTCTACTATCTCTTTTCCATTCTCTTACTATTATTAATAGCTTTGTTCTCTAATGAGATCAAAATGGTGTGTGTTGGACCATGTTAAAGAACCTTTTTCACCGTCATGTGTTTTTACCTTAATGAGTGGATGATGAAATGATTCCAGTCTGACTATCTGGATTTGAGTCCTAGCTCTCCCAGTTTCTCACTATGTGATATTGAACAAGCATTTCCACCTCTTCGTTCTTTGATCTAGAATAATAAGATAAGTAGTGTTACTAGTCTCATAGAGATTGTTAGGTTTAAATGAATCATTATGTGTAGAGGTCGTAGAATGGTACGTGACATAGATCTCAATAATATACAACTACATTATATGTTTGCTTTTAAAATGATTTCAGAAAATCAGTTATGTTTCTGTATTCAGCAACTTTAGGAATGACTTAATATGTTGTCAGTACATTAAAGAATGTCTTAGTATGTTGTCACACTGGGTAGAACTGGAATGCAACACCCATAGTCATTACATTGCTAAGATGTATAAGAGAATTAATCGGGGGCACAGACAACAAAACAATCACCGAATATTTTGATAAATGTTCTAATGGGGAAGGTATGAGGTGCTCATTGAGGCTAATTATCCTGAATTTGAGCATTAAGGGAGAGTTTCCTGGAGGAAATTGGGCAGATTGAAAACTACTCAGTATTTTTGTTCCAAATGATCCAGTGATAACATTTTTGAATAATTGTTAATATATTTAGTAAAATCCTTCATGACACTTTTTGGATGGTGAATCTCTTCCGGACTCCTGGAAAAATGCAGTTTTTGATCTAATGCCATCAGATTGCATTTCCCCTACCCATTATTGTTGCAGTTATCAACCAACAACTGGGTTACTCTCCAATTTCTTGAAGATTTTTATTCTTAACTCATTCTTTCCATATTTGACTCATTTCTATTATGACTTGGTGATTTTACATTCATCTATTCTATACTGGCCTCTGTAGGCTTTGTCATTGCCAACACAAAGCCTGAATAATCTCAATCTCAAATTTTCTGGTTTGCGACCACCACAATCTGTCTTTCTAGCTCACTTCCTCTAGGGCTTTGAACCAAACATTCTTTAACCCCACCAGGATTACAATCTATCTTTTTATCTTTTTGTTTTTCCTCTCTGTTCTCATATCCTCAGTTACCCCCTTGTCCAAATTAAATTCCATGATCAACCATTATAATCATTTCCTTGCAAACACTTCAACTACTTTGCCCCCTCATTTTGTCATACTTATGTGGCAAAACCCCAACCCTAGTTAAATATCTCTCTCTATAAGTGGAGATAAACACGCATTCATACAGTTTTACTTAAAATTCATCACCATCAATTTACTGTGGTCCTTTAATTTAGTTATCTATTGAAGTGTAAAAAATTACCCAAATATCTAGCAGTATAAAGCAACAAACATTAATTATATTACAGGTTATCATGGTCAAAAATCGGAGGGAAGTTTAGCTGGCTGTATCTCACAAAGTTTCAATGTGTTGGCCAGGGCTGCAGTCTTCTGAGGCTTCAGTGGGGATGATCTATTTCTAAGCTCATGATTGTTCACAGGCTTCACTGGCTTTTGGTGAAAGACATTGGTTTCTTGCCATGAGCAGTCCTTCAAGAGCAGCTTATAACATGACAGCTTGTTATGAGATCTTTAAGTAAGTGTAAGGGGAAAGAGAAACAGAGTGAGAGAGAAGAACACAGGCAAGGGGAGAGGAATAGAGAAATTGAAGTTACGGTTCTTTTATAACCTAATTTTAGAAGTGACGTCCCCTTATTTTTGCCATATTCTATTTATGAGAAGTGTCACTAGGTCCTGCCCTCACTCAAGGGAAAGGGGTATTGAAACACATGAACATCAGGAGGCAGGGATCATTGGCAGATAGGTACCTCAGAGGCTGTCTCTTACATTTTTATCTTCTCAAACTTCCCAAACCTCCCTTTTCCATCCTCATTCTCACCTGATAATTTTTATTTCTGTGGTATAAAAAACAAAAGACCACCATGGGCTGCCACCACAATATCTACCTACTTTTATGTTGTGCCAATATTTTCTTGCTTCTTCTTGTTCTCTGGATGTGTTGTCTTTGCACACCTAACCTAAAGCCAACCTCCGACTTGTGCAACAGAGCACATGCCCTTTTGCACACTTAAGGATTTGCTACAATAATTTTCCCCTTTTTTCTGCAGCATAAAATTTTTTTGGTTGGATTATTCACATCAGCTTATAATTTCTTACATCTTCAAAAGTCTCTCTTGATTACACAAGCCTTATAGCCACTTTCCCATTTCTGTCTACTTACAAAATGTGTTTCAATTCCTTATTCTAATTCCTCTTTTTCTATATCCTCTACAATGATTGTATTGCACCAGGATATTGAAACTGTGCTTATCTCTTTGGAGTTTTTCTTTCTTTTCAGTGCTATTCTTTGTAGCTGAAATTATGTTGTTATAATCCTTCATATAGAATAGATAAAGCAAATGGATGTGGGAAGATTCAAAAATTTCAAAATAACCAAGAGATCTAAGGTGTATAATCTTTCATCAGTGGGTATGGTTCCTGTAAAATAGCAAGTTCAGTTCCTAAATTGGAACATTTTCAGTTTACCAGTGACAGAATATTTGTTGGGTAGCAATCAAACTGCCTAGTGGTAAATGTATTCTTTGTGTTCCGTGATGTAATGACCACTTCCTCTTTGGAAATTTTCTTATCCTCTTACTTCTGAAATATATTTAAATTTAAAAGATGAAATAAGTTGTGAAAAATTATAACCCTTTGCATCCTGGAGTGACAAATGCATTTATTCTTAAATAAAACTCTCTTATTCCTGGTGCTGCTAAATAATACATACATAAAACACCCACATCCCATTTCCCCCCCATATTGTGTTTACCAGGGATTTTCTGGAAGTCATTTGAAGCTGAGAATTGGTCTGCTATGTTTTATTTTTTTGTTTTGAAGAGAATGAGTTTATTAGAAGAAATATCACTCAGCTTTAGAACAATGCTATAAAATATCATTTTCATTAGTTTAATCACAGAATCTGTTTAAGCTTCATGACAAACACTAGTAAAGACATGGTTCTAAGGATAAAAGTGTTTAGGGTCTTATAACCTGGACATCCAAATCCAAGAAAAATCTGACCCCAAGGCTCAACACAAAGCTTCCAGAAGGTATGCTATGTTTTAAAAATGTTCTGATGGTTTCAGTTCTCACAGGACCAAGGGAGTCTTTTCTATGGGTCAGGCTGATGCTATTCAGTCAATATGCATGACCTCCTTGAATTTATATGCCCCAAATGTCTGTATAAATCATCATTTAAATAGAGTTCCAAGGCAACAAAGGCAATTCCCATTACAGTCCTAGCTGTTAAATTTGGATACTAACAGTATAAGTTTAGATTTATTACCTCCTGTAAAATCACAGCATTGTTATTGCTTGACTTGCAATAACTCCTTTATTTCTTAAAGGAACACCCTATTCCTGAAGGAGTAAAATAGACCCTCAAAAGGGATGTTACTAACACATACAATGATCCTCATTTTATAGCATTCCTCCATGCCAAATGATATTTCTCTAGAATTCTGAGTCCTCACTGCAGTGTTTTCAATCCTGACCCATATGCTATGGTTTGTGTTACAGAACTGTTCAAGATTGCTGAGCTTTTGGTATTAAGAATTAAATCATTTTTAAAGGCCCAGGAGGATCTGTTCTCCACTGAGAGAAATACACATTTGAGAGAAAATCAAAATGTACAACAACATGGCAAATAGATGTAAAAGAATGAGCAGGACTGTCTGAAATCTACTACCATTGACAATGTCCCTTTAATTAACCCCTGGGGACTATTAACTTTTTTTTTTTCATCTTGAAGGCATAGTCTGTATTTTCAGTGGAGTTCTCCAAAACACAAGGAGGATTTGTTTACTGCACGATGACTCCAGATAAATGCACTTGTCTTGGTGCTTTTGTGAATATCAATTTACTCAGAAATGGCTTCTACCATCAACTGCCCTATTAAATCAACGGCCCTGCTACAAGGCAGGAAGTAATGAGTCATAAAGGATAAAGAAAAGACTATATCCTAAAGAGGTGTGCAGTGAAAGATCTAGGGAAAATGGCTGTTAATTTTGAGCAGGGCCTCCAAAGATATATTTGATTTGAGTATGTGACTAGAGGAATGGGAAAGTGAGGGAGGACATTGCAGGCATAGAATAATGCCCCCCAAAAGCACAGGAGATACTAAGGTATAAAAAGGCATGCTTGGGGCTACAGATCCATGCATACCAATTTATCCTACCAAAAACGTATGAAAATATTTTTAATTGAATTTTAAAATAAAAACCTCATTATTTTTTTAAAAAGGCATGCTTTTTTAAGGCATGAAATTTACTAGTCAGATTGTAGGTGGAAGAAATGAAGTAGTACAAGACAATCTTGAAAAGATGAGCTTGTAGCCACATTTGATCAGGCCCCGAATTCCAGACTGAAAGTTTCAACTTTACTCTGTGAGCATCGGGGCATTTGCAATTTCTTCAATTCCTTGACCCTTGCTTTTCCCAGCTTCCCAAGGCAGCATTAATTGATAGGCATAACTGTGATCTAGACTCAACCCTGCTCAGAGCAGGAGATGTACCAGCACTCTGTTATCACGATTCTCTAGGACTTGGAATCACATTGTGTTGCCAACTAGATCTATAATCTGGCATGATATGTAGGTTCTTGGGCCCATGAAACCGCTCAGTTGTTGCAATTTCTGTCTTGCCATGTTGGGCTGGTGAAGCTGCAAAGAGAGTGGTGGAAAAAGCTTCACATGAAAGTCTTTTCAGTTATCTGAGTAAATATCTCGCTTTCCAGTTAACACTGACACTCTCCTGGATTGCAACATACTTTTCTGCTATCCTTTTCACCCCGACCCCCCACCGCCCGCCTTTTTTTCCCAACTTTTATTTTCGGTTCAAAGGACATATGTGCAGGTTTGTTATATTGGTAAATTGTGTGTCATTGAAGTTTGGTGTACAAATGATCTCATCACCCATATAGTGAACATAGTACCCAAGAGGCAGTTTTTCAGGCTTCAAGACCCTACAATCCTCCCGCCCTTAGTAGTCCCCAGCGCCCAGTGTCTATTGCTCCTGTCTTTATGTCCATATGTACAGAATGTTTAGCTCTACGTATAAGTAAGAACATATGGTATTTGGTTTTCTGTTCTTGCATTAGGTCACTTAGGATAATGGCCTCTAGCCATAACCATGTTGCTGTAAGGGACATGATTTCATTCTTTTTTTAAATTTGTCCATTAGATTGATTTAAACATCTACCATGTAAACATGTATCAAAACACTGGATAGTACTCCAGAAATATGTAATACATACAATTATCATTTGTCAATCGAAAATTAAGACTATTGAAAAATAAAAAATAAAATAAAAATGTCATTTTTGACGTATAACATTCAGAAAAATTCATATCATATATTAATTTTCACAATTTTAACACATCTGAGTAACCAGCACCAAATTAAGACTCAATACATCACCAGTCTCTGAAACCTCTCTTGTGCATCCTTCCATTCACTATTCCCCCAATGCTAATAGCATTGATTAGTTTGCTTGCTTTTGTCCTCTACACATCTAGAATTATACAGTGTGGAGTCATTCGTGTCTAATTTCTTTCACTCAATGTTATGTTAATGAGATTCATTCAGATGGTTGCACTAAACTCCTTTTTAAACTTTTATTTTAAATTCTGGGGTACGTGTGCAGGTTTGTTATATAGGTAAACTTGTGTCATGGATGTTTGTTGTACAGATTATTTCATCACCCAGATATTAAGCCTAGTAACCCTTAGTTATTTTTCCTAATCCTCTCCCTCCTCCCACCCTCCACCCTCCAATAGGCTCTAGTGTGTGTTGTTTCCCTCTACATGTCCATGTGTTCTCATCATTTAGCTCCCAATTAATGTGTAGTATTTGTTTTTCTGCTCCTGCATTAGTTTGCTAAGGATAATTGCCTCCAGTTTCATCCACATTCCTGTGAAAGACATGATTGCATTCTTTTTTATGGCTGTATAGTATTTCATGGTGTATATGTACCACATTTTCTGTATCCAGCCTATCATTGATGGGCATTTGGGTTGACTCCATGTCTTTGCAATTGCAAATAGTGCTGCAATGAGCATATGTGTGCATGTGTCTTTATAATAGAATGGTTTATATTCCTTTGGGTATATACTCAGTAATGGATTGTTGACTTGAATGGTATTTCTGTCTTTCGATCTTTGAGGAATCGCCACACTGTCACAATGGTCGAACTAATTTATGCTCCCACCAACAGTGTATGAGTGTTTCTTTTTCTTCACAACCTTGCCAGCATCGGTCATTTTTTGACTTTTAATAATAGCCATTCTGACTGGTGCAAGATGATATCTCATTGCCATTTTGATTTGCACTTCTCTAATGATTAGTGATGTTGAGCTTTTTTTTCATAGGATTGTTGGCTTCATGTATGTCTTCTTTTGAAAAAGTGTCTGTTCATGTCCTTTGGCCACGTTTTAATGTTTTTTTTCCTTGTAAATTTGTTTAAGTTTCTTATAGATGCTGAATATTACACCCTTGCCAGATGCATAGTTTGCAAAAATTTTCTCCCATTTGTAGGTTGTCTGTTTACTCTGTTGATAGTTCCTTTCGCTGTGCAGAAGATCTTTAGTTTAATTAGATCCCATTTGTCAATTTTTCCTTTTTGCAGTTGCTTTTGGCATCCTTGTCATGAAATCTTTGCCTGTTCCTGTGTCCTGAATGGTATTGCCTATGTTGTCTTTCAGGGTTTTTATAGTTTTGGGTTTTAAATTTAAGTCTTTAATACATCTTGAGTTGATTTTTGTATATGGTGTAAGGAAGGGGGTCCAGTTTCAATCTTCTGTATATGGCCAGTCAGTTATCCCAGTACCATTTATTAAATAGGGAATCCCTTCCCCATTGCTTGTTTTTGTCAGGTTTGTTGAAGATCAGATAGCTATTGGTGTGTGGTCTTATTTCTGGGTTCTGTATTCTGTTCCATTGGTCTATATGTCTGTTTTTGTACCACTTTTCTTATATCCTTAAACCCTCCTGAATGCTTGTAAGTCCCTTTTGGGGAGACGTAGGCCATTATATCCTGAACTTCTGGTAACAGGCCAGTGTTCTGCCAAAGAAGGAATTTGTGGAAGTCTTACTGCATTTTCTCCCACATAATTCTTCTCTTTTGGTCAGATTAAACTCCCTGCTACTGCAGCCTCTTAAAAAAATCCACCTAAGCCTTGCTTAAGATTGCCATATGCTGGCATTTTGCCTGAGACTTCGCAGATATCCAGCCTGTGGGCAATTGTTATAACTGCTTCTCCCAGTTCCAGATTTTGCTCTCTCTTTGCCAACCTATGATTATGTGGTCCCAGCATGCATCACGCTAAAAGGGGATAGGCAAATCTGATCTGCATATGTGCTTATAACATGGTATGTATAAATCATTTTAAATAAAAATTTTTTAAGGTTACTATTGAGAAATTCTAGGCATGCAAGTGGCAAAGATACATGTAAGCAAAATAAACATATTTACAAATCTGAGAAAAGAGAATAGTTCTGGGAAAGAAGTAGCACCTCAAAATTGTCAACTACAAGTAATATATATTCTACTCAGATTTACCTAGCCCATTAAGAAATCATTTTTTATGTTATAGGCAAATGTGAAGAATTATGGGTAAGATAGCTTTTACATCAAAGATAATTTACCTTGCTTGGCAGGTTTTCTGAAATACATGAGTCTACTGTTTGTATCGCTCTGAAAATTTTTTTTCTAACTATTTTATAGTAAATTCACGTAATACAATCATGGGCTTCAAAAAATCCAATTCGAATGTTTCAATTCATGGCAATGATTGTTCTTCAAAATCTTATTGAGCAATTTCTGTACAAATGATCAGTTCAAGTAAAAATTTCATATGAAAAAAATTACCTTTATAGGAACCTCATTCATAAGATGTTAAAGGTACCTAGATATTCTTTACCTTTTTATGGGCATTCTCCAGAGTATTAGATAATCATCTGTCTTTAACATTCCTCTAAAATTGAGATAATTGCATCTCATGGGGTCTTTTGAGTAAATAAGGAAGACACATACAAAATTTTGCATAGCTTTATCAGAAATAGGTTAAGCTCAAGCTGAAAAACAGTTTATGCTCTCTTATATAGCCTTTATTACTGCCTCCAATAAATAAGCTATTACAATGCCACATCACTAGAAGAGTGTCAACTATATCTGATTCCAAGTCACTGAAATGTCTCATTATTAATTAGCTTGCAGTATAGCACAGGAAGGATAATGCATTTTTATCTAGACAAATTTAGAGCATATGTTTTGGCTGACCAACTACATTCCAATGTACAGTGCACCACTGTCATTTTTAGGCATTTACTTTCTCACTAGCACAATAGCTATACAGGAGAGTAAGTATTGATAATAGCTGTGTGAATACAGCCTTATGATGATGGTCTACCAAATAGTGGACTCATAAAATTTGGGGCACATGAGAATCATAGTAGTTCGCAACTCATGAGTCTTGAGTGAATAACAATTTATTAAAAAGTAATAAGAGAAATACATTAAAATGCTATGTAAAAGACATTTTTAAGACATTAAACTATGTTATATATCAGTGTCTCCTAAAGCCTTTTTATAATTTAAAGATGATACACATTTGTTTGTGATGCAGTCCTCTGTCTTTTTTTAAATTGCAATTTGAGATAGCATTTTGCTAATTATGCTTTTAATGTGTTTGCTATAGTCATGCAGCCAACAAAATTTAGAACCCATGGAGGATTTCTTGGCATAATTTATTTATACTGGACATCCTCATTGGATAAATTTAATATTTATTTTGATCACTAATCTAATGCAATAGTGTCATGAAGGCATTTCATCTTTTTGCAAAATGAATAATATTTGCTTCAGTGCCTAACTTTATTTTTTTTTTTTTTGAGATGGAGTCTCATTCTGTTGCCTAGGCTGGAGTGCAGTGGTGAGATCTTGGCTCACTGCAACCTTTGTCTCCTGGGTTCAAGCAATTCTCCTGCCTCAGCCTCCCGAGTATCTGGGATTACAGGCGTGTACCACCACAGCCAGCTAATTTTTGTATTTTTAGTAGAGATGAGGTTTTGCCATGTTAGCCAGACAGGTCTCAAACTCCTGACCTCAGTTGATCTGCCCACCTTGGCCAACATTTTTTTTTAATCTCTCTGAAGATAACAATGTATGTAATAAAAATTTTTAAGCAGTACTGTGAAAAATGTGCCCATCTCTCTCTCAAGTTTCATCTACTCCCCAGGAGTTACCCTGTGTACCCTTCCAGAATTTTTCCAGGCATATATACAAGCATATGGATACATCTTATTTTATACCTGTGAGATAACACATATAAACTGTTCTGTCATTTGCTTTATCTCTTGGAGAATTTTCTAAATTAGAATAACAAATCTACCTTATTCTTTTTAATAGATGTATATAGTCTTCCTTTCTATGGATGTTCATATTTTATTAAACCTAGTTTTGAAAAACATTAATGTTGTTTACAGGTCCTTTTCCTCTCACTAATATAAATAATGCTGCAAAAATAATCTTGTACACATATATCTGAGTTATGCACAAATATGTTTTCAGGGTAAACACCTTGAAGTACAGTTAGTGAGTCAAAGGGTATGCAGTTTACATTTTGATAAATTCCTCTTCATAGATATAGTATCAATGCATATTCCCACTGTTTATTCAAAACTGTAAAAAATTTTATTTTACATTTCTGTGTATTTTTTAATTTCATTACTATTGCTTTTGTTTATGAAATTTGTTGTCAATATATTTTCTAATATTTTTTCTACAGTCATCTTACGAAACTCTTCCAGTTTATTAGTTGATTCTTTTAGATCTTCCCATATAAAAAACTCTGTCATCTAAAAATGGTGATGATTTTTACTCCTCTTGCACCTCTCCTATTTTTCTTTTAAAAATTTTATTATAGTGTGTAGAAGTACTTTAAAAAACTGAAACCAGAAATTATGTGAAAATCAAATTAAGAGTTTTTATCTGGGCTTTAAGGCAGACTCCATCTTATCAATATTTATGAAAAATTACAGTTGAATATCATATCCTTATTCTACTTCCACTGAAATCTATGCAAATATTTTCTAAATGACACATTAAATTTTGGAATTGTGAGTATTGTGGAAAATATAAAGTAATGATCCTGACAAAAGCAAACAATGGGGAAAAGAGTCCCTATTCAATAAATGGTGCTGGGAGAACTGGTAGCCATATGCAGAAGATTGAAACTGGATCTCTTCCTTACACCTTGTACAAAAATTAACTGAAGATAGATTCAAGACTTAAATAGCAAACCTCAAACTAGAAAAAAACCTAGAAGAAAATCTAGGCAATACCATTCAGGACATAGACACAGGCAAAGATTTTATGATGAAATCACCAAAAACAATGGCAACAAAAAGAAAAATTGACAAATGGGATCTAATTACACTAAAGAGCTTCTGCACAGCAAACAAAATGATCATCAGAGCAAACAGACAATCTACAGGATGGGAGAAAAATTTTTCAATCTATTCATCTGACAAAGGTCTAATATCCAGAATCTGCAAGGAACTTAAACAAATTTATGAGGAAAAAACAAACAACCCTATTAAAAGGTGGGCAAAGGATATGAACAGATGCTTTTCAAAAAACACATACATGCAGCCAACAAACATATATAAAAAAAGCCCAACGTCACTGATCTTTAGAGAAATGCAAATCAAAATCACGATGAAATAACATCTCACGCCAGTCAGAATGGTGATTATTAAAAAGTCAAGAAACAACAGATGTTGGCAAGGTTGCAGAGAAATAGGAACGTTTTTACACTGTTGATGGGAATGTAAATTAGTTCAACAATTGTGGAAGACAATGTGGTGATTTAGAAATGGAAATACCATTTGACTCAACAACTGCACTACTGGGTTTATACCCAAAGGAATATGAATCATTCTATTATAAAGATACATGCAAGCATATGTTCACTGCAGCACTATTCATAATAGCAAAGACATGGAATCAACCCAAATGCCCATCAATAACAGACTGGATAAAGAAAATGTCGTACATATACACCATGGAATATTATGCAGCCATAAAAAGAAATGAGAGAATGCCTTTTGCAGGGACATGGATGAAGTTGGAAGCCATTATCTTCAGTAAATTAATGCAGGAACAGAAAGCCAAACACTGCATGTTCTCAATTATAAGTGGAAGCTGAACAACGAGAACACATGGGCACAGGGAGGGGAACAACAGTTACTGCAGCCTGCTGCAGGAGGGTGGGAGAGGGGAAAGATCATTAGGGAAAAGAGCTAGTGCATGCTGGGCTTAATACCTAGGTGATGGGTTGTTAGGTGCAGCAAACCACCGAGGCACATGTTTACCTATGTAACAAACCTGCACATCCTGCGCTTGTATCCTCAAACTTAAACAAGAAAAAAATAAAATAATTTTAAAAAAAACTTTTAGAAGTGTGGGGTTGGCATAAAAACAGATACATAGACCAATAGAACAGAACAGAAAATCTACAAATAAACCCAAGTATATATGGTCAACTAATTTTTAACATGGGCACCAAGAAAATACCATGGGAAAAGATAGCTGTTCAATAAATGGTGTTGGAAAACTTGAACATTTTCATGCAAAAGAATGAAATTAGACTTTTAATTACATCATTCACAAGAAATTAACTCAAAATGGATTAAAGATCTAAATGTAAACCCTGAAACTATAAAATTTCCAGAAGAAAACGTAGAGGAAAAGCTCCCTGACATGGGTCTTGGCAAAATTTTTTGGATTTGACATCACAAGCACAGGCAACAAAAGCAAAAATGAGTAAGTGGGTCTACATCAAGCTCCAAGGCTTCTGCACTATAAAGGAAATAATCAATAAAATAAAAAAGCAGTCTACAGGTTGGGAGAAAATATTTGTGAATTATATATCTGATAAGGGTTTACTATCCAAAATAAATAAGGAACTCACACAACACAATAGCAAAAAATCCAAAAGCCCAATTAAAAACTGGGCAAAAAATATGAATAGATATTTTTCCAAGGAAGACATACAAAGGCCAGTAGTTATATGAAAAACTGCTCGATATTACTAATTATCATGGAAGTGCAAATAAAAGCCACAATAAGATATCATCTCACACTTGTTACAAAAGATTTTATCAAAAAGACAAGAAATAACAAGTGTTGGTATGGGTGTGGAGAAATGGAACCCCTATTACACTGTTGGTGGAAATGCAGATCAGTGCAACCACTGTGGAAAATAGTATGGAGGCTCTTAAAGAAATTAATAATAGACTACCATATGACCCAGGAACGCTTCTTCTGGGTATATACCCAAAGAAATAAAATCAACACCGAGTAAAGATATGTGCATTCCCATGCTCATTGAAGTATTATTCACAATAGCTAAGATATTTAAACAACTAAAGTATTTGTGGACAAAAGAATGAATAAACAAATTGTGGAATATATACACAGTAGAATATTATTCAGTCTTAAAGATGAAGGAGATCCTGCCACTTGTGACAACATGGATGACCCTAGAGGACAGTATGCTAAGTTAAATAACCCAGATGCAGAAAGAAAAATACTGCACTATCTCACCTGTATGTAGAATCTTAAATTTAAAAGAATAGGGAATACACAGAAATAGAGAGGAAACTGGTAGATACCAGGAATTGGGGGAAGAACAGGGAAATTAGAAGATGTAGGTTAAAGGGTACAAAGTTGAAGTCGCAGTTATGTAGCATGAATATGTCTAGAGATCTAATTTGCAACATGAGGACTGTAGTTAAAAAATTATATTGTCTACTGGTAATTTGCCAAGAGAGTAGATTTTAGGCCCTCTTCCCACAAAAAAAAGAAAGAAGGAAGGAAACTATGTGAGATGATGAGTATATGAATTTGCTTGACTGTAGTAATTATTATGTAAATGTATATCAAGATATCAATACATCATGTTGTACACCTTAAATATAAACAACAAAAATAAATAAATTAATAATAAAAAGAAATAAAGTACATTCTTTAAGTTGCAAAAAAAGAAATATTTGGAATTCTTATAAAATACTATCTTAAATCATCTCTGATAGAGATGGAACTCCTAGTAGAAACATCACACTTTTAATAGCCATGTAATAAAAGTCTCTTAAAAATTCTAAAAGCAAAGAATTATCATTAAAAAAAGAAAAGAAAGCTTTAATATACAATTATCTAAAAACCCAGTGCTAGTTACTCTATGTGTTTCACTAGTGTTTTCCACATAGAGATTTTTAGTGTGAAGTTTAATCAATAGTTAGCTACAAACTAAATGCAAACTCTATAAGCTGAATTCAGAATTGAAAAAAAAACTCTCACATTTTAATGGTTTATTCTGTAATCCTTTATTTTTACCAAAAATATTGTCTTTATGAAAGTACAAAGGTAAATGAATTTTATACATGTAGTATTTAGTTATAACAGTCTTTCTTGAATATTAAGTTCATTTTCAGTAGATCCAAGCAGGTAATTTAATTGCTCTGCATTTGAATTTTGCCATTTTCATGGCTAGAATATTAAATTTCTTTTTCTTTTTCTTTCTTTCTTTTTTTTGAGACGGAGTCTGGCTCTGTCGCCCAGGCTAGAGTGCAGTGGTGCAATCTTGGATCACTGCATCCTCTGCCTCCCGAGTTCAAGCGATTCTCATGCCTCAGCCTCCTGAGTAGATGGGATTATAGGCATGCACCACCATGCCGGCTGATTTTTTTAATTTTTAGTAGAGATGGCGTTTCACCTTGTTGGCCAGGTTGGTCTCGAACTCCTGACCTCAGGTGATCCGCCTGCCTTGGCCTCCCAAGCTGCTGGGATTACCGGCGTGAGCCACCGCACCCGGCCTAGAATATTAAATCCAAGTGATGCTTGAATAAAACATAATTGAAAGTTACGGTATTTGTTAGAAAGTACAAATTAATGTTATTCAAATTAAAGATTTTCTGTTTCATCAATGTAAGTTTAAAGGGATAATTGCATGCTCAGAAGAAGTTAAAATTGCTGGACCCTGAGGCTCTTTAACCAACTTAGACTAGAAATGCTGCAATGCACATTTTACATGCTATTTTAATGCTTAATGTATAAAAAGAGAGATATAAAAATGCAAATATATGAGACTATATACTAAATATATTCAAAAGAATTTCCATTTATTGGTCTAATAGCAATTACTTAGGAAATTGTTTACTTAAATACAATATTTACTTGACTTATCTGGTTGCATATCTTATTTGTCATCAATGAGAGCTCAAGGAGAAGAAAATTTCATTTAGAATTGTTCAGATTTGTCATATTGTAGATATATACTGTGTGCATGTGTGTGTAGCATTTTTTAAAAAGAGATAGCAAATATCTTCAAATTCAGAGTCAGACAGAAGTGGTTTTTTGTACATAAAATCCGTGTGACTTCAGGAAAACTATCCAGCTTCTTGAAGCCTCAGTTTATCAGACATAAACTGGTTAACTGAGCCAAAATTCCTCTTCTAGTGTTGTTATCAAAATTAAGAGGGATAATATTATTGCAAAACGGTGGGCATTGAACTCAAAATCTAGTGTTTTTAGTAATAGTAGTAATAACTGTAATTTTTAATTTGAACAATTGCTTGTCAATTACAATGCAGAAGGAAGTAGGAATATTTGCATACGAAGTCCAGTTCTCTGCTGTGTATTCTCATCCTCACGGATCTCTTTTTTTGTCTCTTACACAGACACACACACACCTACTACAAATGTAAAACAAGTGGTTAGCAGTAGTATGGGGTTTCCTTAATAGTAGAAATAACTTTCTATTGCAGATAGTAATTGTGTTTCTCCTTGTATCAATAACAGCAAGAATAAAAGCTATTATCAGTCTCAGTTTTCTGACATGGTTAAAGAAATTCTCCGTTTTATCTACAAACTCCCAGTGTGTAGGGAAAAGAAAGAGAGATCAGACTGTCACTGTGTCTATGTAGAAAGGGAAGACGTAAGAGACTCCATTTTGAAAAAGACCTGTACTTTAAACAATTGCTTTGCTGAGATGTTAATTTGTAGCTTTGCTCCAGCCACTTTGCCCCAGCCACTTTGAGCCAACCTGGAGCTCACAAAAACATGTGTTGTATAAAATCAAGGTTTAAGGAACCTAGGGCTGTGCAGGATGTGCCTTGTTAACAAAATGTTTACAAGCAGTATACTTGGTAAAAGTCATCCCCATTCTCTAGTCTCAATAAACCAGGGGCGCAATGCACTGCAGAAAGCCACAGGGACCTCTGCCCTTGAAAGCTGGGTATTGTCCAAGGTTTCTCCCCATGTGATAGTCTGAAATATGGCCTCATGGGATGAGAAAGACCTGACCGTCCCCCAGCCCCACACCCGTAAAGGGTCTGTGCTGAGGTGGATTAATAAAAGAGGAAAGCCTCTTGTAGTTGAGATAGAGTAAGACCACTGTCTCCTGCTTGCCCCTGGGAACTGAATGTCTTGGTGTAAAACCCGATTGTACGTTTGTTCAATTCTGAAACAAATAGGAGAAAAACCGCCCTATGGTGGGAGGCGAGATACGTTTTCAGTAATGCTGCCTTGTTATTCTTTACTCCGCTGAGATGTTTGGGTGGAGAGAAACATAAATCTGGCCTACGTGCACATCTAGGCACAGTACCTTCCCTTGAACCTAATTATGATATAGATTCTTTTGCTCACATGTTTTTTGCTGACCTTCTCCTTATTATCACCCTGCTCTCCTACTACATACCTTTTTG
Source organism: Gorilla gorilla gorilla (assembly GCF_029281585.2). NCBI lineage: Eukaryota > Metazoa > Chordata > Mammalia > Primates > Hominidae > Gorilla > Gorilla gorilla. The sequence goes on from NC_073228.2 coordinate 103,460,198, forward strand.
CTGATATAATGAAAATAATAATCAATAAAAACAGAGAACTCAGAGGCCGGTGCCGGTGCAGGTCCTTGGTATGCTGAGCGCCAGTCCCCTGGGCCCACTGTTGTTTCTCTATACTTTGTCTCTGTGTCTTATTTCTTTTCTCAGTCTCTCGTCCCACCCAACTGGAAATACCCACAGGTGTGGAGGGGCAGGCCACCGCTTCACAGTCTAGACTGCATTTCATGTACCTCAGGCTGTCTGATCCCTCTAATGCATGCCTCACAGAGATGTTCAGGTCCATGTGTAGAAACCGAAAAGAGCATGGCTCATCAGCTAATGAGGGTCAGACAAAAAAAAAAAAAAAAAAGAAACAAACCAAATTGAAAATGAGGGAGGACTTAAAGGTGAAAGGAATCAAAGTGCAGAAACAAAAGGGTAGAAACTACATTAGATACAAAGGAAAAGAGTGATCGTGACTAGAAAGTTTCCAAAAAGAAAAAGAAAGAAGAGAAAAAAGAAGAATAGGGTAAAAGTAAAAGACTGTAACAGAAAGTAAGCCAAGGATGTAAATACCATAAGGAAGCAAAGGAACAGATTTCTGGCAAGAGGACATTAATAACTATTATAGGCCCTCACCTCATTGGTAAAGTTATGAGTTCTGGACTTTTTTTTTTTGACAATTTTTATTCTATAAACTATGTTTTGATTTCTTTTTTTTTTTTTCAAATCTCAGTGGAAGCCAGATCCGTTCAGCAATGGCCACAGAGATGGTGAAATGCAATTAAACATTGTTAAATGAACTCTGGGAATTATAGATTCTTAGGATTAGAGTGGATTGAAGAAGAAAGATATTTTGTCATAGTCAAATGCCTTCAGTTTAGAGCATTTCTTCTCTTCTCATGCAAATTAAGATTACTTTGCTTAGGATATAGACTTCTAAATGGATTTTAGCTAAAATCAATGTGTATCACAAACACAGGATTTATTACAATGATGTTTCATGCTAGAATTCAAAGGGCTTAGCGTTGAACCAGTTAACCTCAGCAAACGGAATTTCAGATAACTTAAATTTTCCGTGGCAACGTACACTACATTATGTTCACGCTGCCTTCTGAGCATTAACTTTGGGATGTAAGTTGCATGTGTTTGATAGCTGAAGTTTACTTGATTTTTCCATTAAGAAATGGGGCGTATAGGAAGTGTTTCACTTAACATCTATCCTATAAACACATGTCACTAAAGAACTGACAACTTAATGTGTTTTGGAACCAAAACCTCACCTTATCATTTCCTGAAAATTTTAGCTTTTAGATTCAAACTGGAACCTTAGAACAGCTTCTTGCCTTTGCTTTGATGGAATTTAATAATTCTACTGGGTGCAATAACTTTGTAATAACAGCTCATGCTCTAACTCCTTAGAAGTAGCATCTTTTAGTAAAATAATGTAAGGAATAACTAGTACTTTAATAATGAAAGTTTTCCAAAGTTTAAGAAATATAATTAATAATATAATAGTATTTGATTTTTTGTCTATTCATGTAAAATAAAACTTTATTTTCTTTTTCTTGCCCCTAGGTACTTTATAATTATTTTATTCTCATAGAGCTGTAATGAATATGTGACATTTCAGATTTGCCCAATAAAATGTTCTTAAATGTAAATACTTATAGTCAAAAGATATTTTGAATTATCCATTATATATATTTGATGTTTCTTTTGCATAATGATTTGTAAAGCTTACCTATTCTTTCTGTTATGTAGTAGAAAGACAGTTACGTTTTTCTTCATTAACCAGTATGGGTTCCAAATAAATGTTAAATAAAGGAAAAATGATAAAAATTAGAAACAAGGCATAGTAATTTGATGTGTCTTTATGGACTAATCACATTTTCCCAACACAATTTTTAACCAGAACATTTGTTTCAAATGGCCAGGTTCTTCGGTGGGACTAATCAGCCAAAAGAAATTAAAGAATAAACATTTAATAACTGCAATAAAATGATCTGTAAGGTCTAGTTCTTGTTCCTGTTTCTGTGTTTGCCGAGCTGCTGGAACAAGTGCTGCTTTGGTGACAGGTGTTGAGTGTCAATTGCCTGAAGTACCATCTCCCAAATACACTCTGTCTGTAGAGACAAGTAATTCCCTAACTGCAGTTAGAACAAAACTGAATTGTTCGATCTCATGAAGAATTTTTGAGGTATTAAAATGTTTTTCTATACAGTTCTCATAAAAATTACAGAGAAATTTCTAGGATTGTTGAATATGCAAATTTTAGTTCCTCAGAGAGGAATTTCCTAAAAGCCACCCAAAGTTATTATTGAAGATAGAGAATGGAAAGATGCAGGGAAGACTAAAAAACTCTTTGCTTCTTTCTTGTCTTGGATCTCACCTATATGCTTCAGAACCTTCTTACAAGGTTGTATGACTTAAAGCACTCTTGGAAATTCAGTCTAATTCCAACCATCCATATTCTCAAAAGTTACTGATAAAATAGCATCGAATTTACTACTTACTATGTGCTAGGCCCTGAACTGTTCTAGATACATTTTCTAATTTAATCTTGATAAAAGTCCAATAATTGACACCATTTTGTAAATCAGAAAACTGGCACAGAGAGGTGCATATTTTGCACAAAGTCAGCAGCTAGTATATAAGTGACAGAACAGAAACTGAAACCTGGATGTGTCTAACTCCACTAATCCACAGTTGCAGTAAATTCACTGTGCAACTGATAGTTACATCAAACCTAACCTTCCAAAAATGTTTCTCTTTTATTCTGTCCCACCAGCATGACTGGTATTATTGCTCACCTAATGGCTCTATATTCTTTCTAAAAGTTTAATCGTTAATAATCATGGAAAATATCATTTCCAAATATCTGAACTACTTGTTTAGTATTGCACATATTTATTTTTATAAATCATTTAAAATATAGTGTGCCACATACTGGAACCCAAAATCCTCACCCAATAATGTGAGAGCAGAGTCAGCTACCTTTTGTTTTTCTATACAATTATAGGTTTTTTCCCCCTGAACTTCAGCCTACTTGTAATTATATTATTTTACACTGTCAAAAGCCTCCATGCTTCCTTTTCTAATGTGCCAAGGTCACTTTCTCAATTATTTTCCGTTCTCAGTGGGTCACGATTTAGCAAGCACTACTCGTATCATATGCAACTAAAGTAATAGAAGGCCTAAATCCCCATATGATTTAATTATATAAAAATTTGGCTAGCTATTATGCTAAATTTGCCCTTTGACCTGAAGAAGATATTTCTAAGATATTTTGTTCACTGAGAAGGATAAATGTGATGCATCAAAAGTTTCTTAACTAATTGAAAAATGCTTGAATGATCTTGTCTATTTGACCGCTACCTACTGGGACACATTTTACTAATGATGTGGAAGAAACTTTGGAATCTCATCAGTAAGGTGGAATATTTTTAAGCAAGAGAATTAAGATTAAAGGATAGTATTATTGAAATGAACTTCAGAAAAGGAAGAACACCAAAAACATGATAAAAGATTTAAGCAAATATATATATATATTTAAAACAGAGAGATAAAATTCATTTAATTAGGCAATGTTTTTGAGGGGTATAAAATATCTAGTCTGAAGCTAAAGGAAGATAGACTATTGTATTATTTTGTTTTCATCTAAGCATTAAAGCATACATAGTATGAATAGATAATGTATGTACTCCTGCTTGGTGGTTGGGAAGATGGAAGATTTTGATGTAATGAGGTATAATGTTGTAAGTTTGTAAAACATATCATTTCAGTCATTTCCACAAAACCCACTCTTAGCAAGGATTCATGCTATCATTTCTATTTGCGGCTCAGTGAGATGTGGAAGACCTAGGTTTTATAAGATGCATAGTTAGTTCAAAAGGCTGCACTATGATATTAATGATAGCAGGGGCTATTTATCTTCCAATAGAGAACTCTGATCCATGAGAAAAATGCACTCCTGACCTTGGCTAGCTATCTTACAGTGTCTGGTCATAATTACAATTGAGCCCTTGAGTTAAAGTACTGACTCAATGAACTCATTAGGAAACTAGTAAAACCACTCCAAAAGCAAAGCCTGCTAGCAGTTATTATTAGCATTATGAAATGTAGTAAAACTACATGTTGATTTAATTTTATTTGCAAAGGGTAGCAGAGATGAAGAGAAAACACCCGAAACTTTCCAGTAATGTTAGTAGCATAATAGTCAAATACAGAATATTTGTGTACATAAAATAAAGAAGCAACAAATAACTAAAATTAACAGATAATCTCCAAAATTTTATGATCCAATCTTCTTTCAGTGAGTCCTCACAAAGGAGGTAACTGCTATGGTAGAGAGGAAGGGCACTCTCCCAGCCAAGTGAGGAAAGGCACCAAGAAAAGCACTCTTAGAGACAGAAGATACCTAGTAGAATGGGCATTGGATCTTGTTCTTTTGTTAGATGGCTGACTGCACATTGACTCTCTTGGTGCCATGCTGAGAGTGTAACCAAATGAGGAGTCTTTTTGAAGAATTTGAATGTGATTTTTGAGGCATGAATGAGTATAAAAATAAGAAATGCAGAGGATTGATGAAGCACTTGAGACGGCAAGGAGAAGGGGGAAGTTTTGCATCACACTGACACCCAAGTAAGAAGAACTTCAAGCAAATAATTCATAGAAATTAGAAGTGCATTCAGGAAACGGAGACTTTAATCTCATTTTTAGTTGGCATATCAGTTTGCAAAAGGAGATTGCTAATATACTCTACTTTTTTAGCAGGGGTAAAGATAGTGCAGAATGTTTTCACGGTAGAGAGAACAAGTTTTGCAGGTTGAATCTTTTCAGAAATAGTCTCTAAGATGCAGATTAGAATGCAGGTCATTTATTAGGGGATCTTCTTGAGAGTAATACCTATGGAAGAGAAAGGAAGGAAGCAGTATTGGATAGAGGAGGGGATGGCCAGTGCTGCAAACCCAACAAAAGCCTCAATTCAAGTTAGAAAATCTCATCAGATTTGTCCTGAGTTGCATTGAAGAGACTGAGTCTTTATACCTCTGCACTATCAGTCACTGGGCAGAATGGTCCTGGAAATAGATGAGATATTGAGCAAGACAATTTTTTATTGGATGAGTTAATCCCTAAAGACAGCTGACAACTGAGGGCTGTCTCTATCTTCACTTCCACTAGCACAGAATAATAGTTGTTGATTCGATACATGAGATGTTATAGCATATTGTGGTGTCCACCACAAGAGCTTTCCTTCTTGATAGTCTTCAAAGCTATAGATGGGTGTGGAAATTAAGAGCCCAAGATGTGATGAGGTAGACTGGCAGGCTGGAGACCCAGGAAAAGTTTTAGTTCAAGGCCAAGGGATATATTCTGGTAGAATTCCTTCTTGCTCAAGGAAAATTACTGACTAGGCCTGCTGCTTCTGTTACCCAGACACACTTGCCTAATGTTTCATGTATATACAAACTGCACAGTTCTAATATGTTGACACCAGTTTAATGAGGTGGTACTCATTAGGGCCCCAGCAGCTCTCATGTGCAGGCATTGGTAGGTGCTGTTGCCAAAAGTGGGAATCAGAGCCCTAATTCGCTCACATGCATGCACACACACATATACATACAATTTGTGGACTGCAGGCAGATTGTGAGTTTACTGAGTGTCATTGACTGGCTCCTTTGCTTGGGCTGGGGGAGTGAGCCCTGCTAGGTCTGAAGTGTGAGAATGAGTTTGGTCCCACCTCTGCTTACCTGGCCTTGGCACCAGGGCCACCCCTCCCTTCCCATACTAGGACCTTGGTGCAGCAGCAGTTGCTTTACTCCTTGCCCAGGCATTTCTCCAAAGGCCTGGAGACTTCTCCAGTTATTTGTCAGGGCTGGTGCTTGTGCCCACCACTGGGGACCTGAGTGCTGCCTTGACCTGTCCAGCTCTGCCCAACTTTGCCCCCTCCCTGAGGCTGAGCACAGGACCCAGACAATTGAGTGTTCTATGGCCCAGCCCATAGTCCGGGGCACCTGAGTACTTATCTTGGTTAACAAAAACCAAGCATAAACACTACTGCCTCCATTGTAGCTGGCTCTTACCTACAAGTACCACCTACTGGACTGGAAGTTGACCTAAATATCCTATTACACTACTGGCTGACAAAAGAGCAAAGCCCTTGGGAATGAGATAAGAATTACCTTATGAACTTTGCTACACAGCTCACACCACCCTGGTTACTCAGGAAGTCATGAGATCACTCATCTGTCTGGTACATCACTACTACAACTGGCATTTGAGAACACCACCACACTAAGGCTATTTATAACCAAGGAAATCATACAGAGTTGTCAACACTGAACACATCCAGAAGCAAAGCCAAATGATTATACTCAACATAATCATTATCATGTCACAATTTCAAGCAAAAAAGTCCCATCTCAATGAGAGTAAATTTAAAAATAAGAAATAACTGTTTCTTCAGATGCAAAGAAATCAGCACAATAGTACAAGAAGTATGGAAGAGCAAGGTATTGTGGCACCTCCAAAGGAACACAGTAATTCTCTAGCAATGGATACTAATAAGAAAGAAACACTCAAAATTCTAAATAATCCAAAGTATTGATTTTTAAAGAGGACCAATAAGATGCAAGAGAAATCTGAAAACAATGTAAAGAAATCAGATATAACAATTCAGGATATAAATGAGAAGTTTACCGAGAATATTTTGTAAAAAACCAAGCAGAACTTTTGGAAATAAAAGATTCATTGAAAGAATTACTAAATATACATGAAAGCTTTAACAACAGACTAGACCAAGCAGAAGAGTGAATCTCAGAACTTGAAGACAGGTCTTTTGAGCTAATCTAGCTAGACAAAAACAAATAAAAAATAAAAAAGAATGAACAAAATCTTCAAGAAGTATGGGATTACATAAAGCAACCAAACATAAACAATCAGTATTCCTAAAGAAGAAAAAAAGTAAAAAGTTTAGAAAAGTTATTTAAGGAAATAATTGATGAAAACTTCTCTAGCTTAGCAAGATACTTGGGTATCCACACACAGGAGGACCGACAATCACCAAGAAAATGCATTGCAAAACACACTTCAGCATGCCATATAGTCATCAGATTGTCTAAAGTCAATGGGAAGGAAAAAATTCTAAAATTAACAAAAGAAAAATATCAAGTCATCAATAAAGAAAACCCCATCAGACTAATGATGAACTTCTTAGGAGAAACCTCACAAGCTTGAAGAGAATGATATTCTATTTTCAAAGTGCTAAAAGAAAATATCTGTTAGCCTAGAATTTTGTATCCCGTTAAACTATGCTTCATAAATGAAGGAGAAATAGTCTTTCCCTGACAAGTAAACACTGAGGAAATTTGTAACCACTATACTAGCCCTACAATAAATGTTCAAAGGAGTTCTAAATATAAAACAAAAGATTGATATTTACCTTCATAAAAACATATGAAAGAATAAAACCCACAGGTTTTATAAAACAATTTCACAAAGGAGGAAGAGAAGCCAAATGACAACATGACAAAAATCCACAAAGAAAAACAACTAGAGAAATAAAAAAGAAACAAATATTGATAAAACAACAAACAACAATATGACAGGAACAAACCCCACATATCAATATTAACCTTCAATGTAATTGGATTAAATGCTCCACTTAAAAGCTATAGATTGGCAAAATGTATAAAAAACAGAATCCAACCAAGTGCTGCTTATAGGAAACTCACCTGTAAAGACACATATAGACTCAAAGTGAACAGGCAGAAAAAGATATTCCATGCAAATGGAAATGAAAAGCAAACAGGAGTTGTCATGCTTATATAAGATAAAACAGACTTTAAATCAAAGACAGTCATAATAGACAAAGAAGGTAACTGTATAATGATAAAGAGATCGATTCAGCAAGATGGTATGAAAATCCTAAAACTATACATGCCCAACACCTGAGCACCTATATTCATAAAATAAATGTTATTAGACCTAAAAAAGAAATAAACAACAATATAATAATAGTGGGGGACTTTAATACCCCACTCACAGCACTAGAGAGATCACTGAGATAGAAAATTTAACAAAGAAATATTAGACTTGAAATGGTCTTTAGACCAAATGGACCTAACAGACATTTATAGAACAGTCTACCCAGAAACTGCAGAATATACATTCATCTCATCAACACATGAAACATTCTTCAAGATAGACTATATATTAGGCCACAAAACAAGTCTCAATAGACTTAAAATGAAAATCGTATGAAGTATCTTCTCAGGTCACTGTGGAATAAAGCTAGAAATCAATTCCAAAAGAAACTTTGGAAACAATACGAATACATGGAAATTAAATAACATCCTCATGAATCATCTTTGGATCAATTATCATATTAAGACAGAACTTTAAACAATTTTTGAAATGAATGAAAATTGAAACTATGTACCTAAACCTCTGAGATAGAGCAAAAGCAGTAACAAGAGGGCAGTTTATAGCATTAAATACGTACATAAAAAAAAAAGAAAGATCACAAGTTAACAACCTATCATCACTCCTGAAGGAACTAGTAAAACAAACAAAAAAATGAAGCCCAAAGCTAGCAGAAGAAAATAAATAAAAAACATCAAAGCAGAGCTAAATGCAATAAAGACCAAAAAATCCAATATAAACGGTGAACAAAATGAAAAGCTGGTTCTTCAAAAGATAAACAAAATTGATTAACGGCTGACTAGACTAACCAAAAAAAGAGGAGAGAAGATCCAGATAAACACAATCAGAAATGAAAAAGGAGATGCTACAACTGGTATGGCAGAAATGCAAAAGATCATCAGAGACTATTATGAACAACCATATACTAACAAACTAGCAAACCTAGACAAAATGAATAAATTCTTAGAAATATAAGCCTTCCAAGAATGAGCCAGGAAGAAATAGAAATCCTAAAGAGACCAGTAACCAATAGTGAGATTGAATCAATAATAAAAATCTACCCCTCCCCAGTCCCCCAAAAGCCTGGACCAGATGGATTCACAGTTGACTTCTACTGAACATACAAATAACTGGTACCAATCCTAAAACTATTCCTAAAAATTGAGGAGAAGAAATGTCTCCCTATATCACTTTTGAAACCAGTGTCACCCTGATAACCAAACCAGTCAGAGACACAACAACAACAAAAAAACTACACACGAATATCCCAAATAAACAAAGATGCAAAAATCCTCAACAAAATACTAGCAAACAAAATCCAACAGCACATGAAAAATATAATAAACCATGACAAACTGGAACGTACTCCTGGAATGAATGATGGTTCAGGCTGGGTGCGGTGGCTCAGCCTGTAATCCCAGCACTTTCAGAGGCCGAGGCAGGTAGATCACTTGAGGTCAGGAGTTCGAGACTAGCCTAGCCAACACGGCGAAACCTTGACTCTACTAAAAATATAAAAATTAGCCGGGCATGGTGGAGCATGCCTGTAATCCCAGCTCCTCAGGAGGCTGAGGCAGGAGAATCTCTTAAACTCCGGAGGTGGGGGTTGCAGTTAGCTGAGATCGCGCCACTGTGCTCCAGCCTGGGTGACAGAACGAGACTCTGTCTCAAGAAAAAAAAAAGAAAAATAAAAGGATGCAAATCAATAAATGTAATTCATCACATAAACACAAGTAAGGACAAAAGCCATGTACTCAATATATGCAGAAAAAGCGTTTGATAAAATTCACCATGTCTTCCTGATAAAAACCCTCAACAATCTAGGCATAGAAGGACATAGCTCAAAATAATGAGTCATATATAACAAACTGAAAGCCAACATTATAGTGAATGGGGGGAAAATTGAAAGCATCACTCTTAAGACCTGGAATAAGACAAGAATGCCATTCTCACCACTGCTATTCAACATAGTACTGGAAATCTTAGCCAGAGCTATCAGACAAGAGAAAGAAGTAAAAGGCATCCAAAGTGGAAAACAGGAAGTCAAATTTTCCGTTTGCTGAGGATATAATCTTACATCTAGAAAACCCTGAAAACTCCGTCAAAAAGTGCTTAGACTTGTTAAATAAATTCCATAAAGTTGCAGGACACATTATCAATGTATAAAAATCAGTAGTATTTCTATACACTCATAATAATCAAGCAGAGAAGCAAAGCAAGAACTTGATCCCATTTACAATAATTAAATGACTTAGGAATAAATTTAAATGATTTAGGAATAAATTTAAACAAGGAGATGAAAGATTTCTACAAGAAAGACTACAAATTGAAAATCATTGTAGATGACAGAAACTAATGAAAAACATCCCACACTCAGGGATCAGGAAAATTATTATTGTCAAAATGACCATAATACCAAAAACAATATACAGATTCAATGCAATCCCTATTAAAATACCAGCATAATTTTCCTCAGAAATAGAAAAAAATTTCTTTTTTAATTTTATTTTATTTTATTATTATTATACTTTAAGTTTTAGGGTACATGTGCACAATGTGCAGGTTAGTTACATATGTATACATGTGCCATGCTGGTGTGCTGCACCCATTAACTTGTCATTTAGCATTAGGTATATCTCCTAATGCTATCCCTCCCCTCTCCCCCCACCATATAACAGTCCCCAGAGTGTGATGTTCCCCTCCCTGTGACCATGTGTTCTCATTGTCCAATTCCCACCTATGAGTGAGAACATGCGGTGTTTGGTTTTTTGTCCTTGTGATAGTTTACTGAGAATGATGATTTCCAATTTCATCCATGTCCCTACAAAGGACATGAACTCATCATTTTTTATGGCTGCATAGTATTCCGTGGTGTATATGTGCCACATTTTCTTAATCCAGTCTATCATTGTTGGACATTTGGGTTGGTTCCAAGTCCTTGCTATTGTGAATAGTGCCACAATAAATATATGTGTGCATGTGTCTTTATAGCAGCATGATTTATAGTCCTTTGGGTATATACCCAGTAATGGGACGGCTGGGTCAAATGGTATTTCTAGTTCTAGATCCCTGAGGAATCGCCACACTGACATCCACAATGGTTGAACTAGTTTACAGTCCCACCAACAGTGTAAAAGTGTTCCAATTTCTCCACATCCTCTCCAGCACCTGTTGTTTCCTGACTTTTGAATGATTGCCATTCTAAGTGCTGTGAGATGGTATCTCACTGTGGTTTTGATTTGCATTTCTCTGATGGCCAGTGATGGTGAACATTTTTTCATGTGTTTTTCGGCTGCATAAATGTCTTCTTTTGAGAATTGTCTGTTCATGTCTTTCGCCCACTTTTTGATGGGGTTGTTTGGTTTTTTCTTGTAAATTTCTTTGAGTTCATTGTAGATTCTGGATATTAGCCCTTTGTCAGATGAGTAGGTTGCGAAAATCTTCTCCCATTTTGTAGGTTGCCTGTTCACTCTGATGGTAGTTTGTTTTGCTGTGCAGAAGCTCTTGAGTTTAATTAGATCCCATTTGTCAATTTTGGCTTTTGTTGCCATTGCTTTTGGTGTTTTAGACATGAAGTCCTTGCCCATGCCTATGTCCTGAATGGTATTGCCTATGTTTTCTTCTAGGGTTTTTATGGTTTTAGGTCTAACGTTTAAGTCTTTAATCCATCTTGAATTAATTTTTGTATAAGGTGTAAGGAAAGGATCCAGTTTCAGCTTTCTACATATGGCTAGCCAGTTTTCCCAGCACCATTTATTAAATAGGGAATCCTTTCCCCATTGCTTGTTTTTCTCAGGTTTGTCAAAGATCAGATAGTTGTAGACATGCAGCGTTATTTCTGAGGGCTCTGTTCTGTTCAATTGATCTATATCTCTGTTTTGGTACCAGTACCATGCTGTTTTGGTTACTGTAGCCTTGTAGTATAGTTTGAAGTCAGGTAGCGTGATGCCTCCAGCTTTGTTCTTTTGGCTTAGGGTAGACTTGGTGATGTGGGCTCTTTTTTGGTTCCATATGAACTTTAAAGTAGTTTTTTCCAGTTCTATGAAGAAAGTCATTGGTAGCTTGATGGGGATGGCATTGAATCTATAAATTACCTTGGGCAGTATGGCCATTTTCACGATATTGATTCTTCCTACCCATGAGCATGGAATGTTCTTACATTTGTTTATATCCTCTTTTATTTCACTGAGCAGTGGTTTGTAGTTCTCCTTGAAGAGGTCCTTCACGTCCCTTGTAAGTTGGATTCCTAGGTATTTTATTCTCTTTGAAGCAATTGTGAATGGGAGTTCACTCATAATTTGGCTCTCTCTTTGTCTGTTATTGGTGTATAAGAATGCTTGTGATTTTTGCACATTGATTTTGTATCCTGAGCCTTTGCTGAAGTTGCTTATCACCTTAAGGAGATTTTGGGCTGAGACAATGGGGTTTTCTAGATATACAATCATGTCATCTGCAAACAGGGACAATTTGACTTCCTCTTTTCCTAATTGAATACCTTTTATTTCCTTCTCCTGCCTAATTGCCCTGGCCAGAACTTCCAAGACTATGTTGAATAAGAGTGGTGAGAGAGGGCATCCCTGTCTTGTGCCAGTTTTCAAAGGGAATGCTTCCAATTTTTTGCCCATTCAGTATGATATTGGCTGTGGGTTTGTCCTGGATAGCTCTTATTATTTTTAGATATGTCCCATCAATACCTAATTTATTGAGAGTTTTTAGCATGAAGTGTTGTTGAATTTTGTCACAGGCCTTTTCTGCATCTGTTGAGATAATCATGTGGTTTTTGTCTTTGGTTCTGTTTATATGCTGGATTACATTTATTGATTTGCATATGTTGAACCAGCCTTGCATCCCAGGGATGAAGCCCACTTGATCATGGTGGATAAGCTTTTTGATGTGCTGCTGGATTCGGTTTGCCAGTATTTTATTGAGGATTTTTGCATCAATGTTCATCAAGGATATTGGTCTAAAATTCTCTTTTTTGGTTGTGTCTCTGCCCAGCTTTGGTATCAGAATGATGCTGTCCCCATAAAATGAGTTAGGGAGGATTCCCTCTTTTTCTATTGATTGGAATAGTTTCAGAAGGAATGGTACCAGTTCCTCCTTGTACCTCTGGTAGAATTCGGCTGTGAATCCATCTGGTCCTGGACTCTTTTTTTGTTGGTAAGCTATTGATTATTGCCACAATTTCAGAGCCTGTTATTGTTCTATTCAGAGATTCAACTTCTTCCTGGTTTAGTCTTGGGAGGGTGTGTGTGTCGAGGAATTTATCCATTTCTTCTAGATTTTCTAGTTTATTTGCATAGAGGTGTTTGTAGTATTCTCTGATGGTAGTTTGTATTTCTGTGGGATTGGTGGTGATATCCCCTTTATCATTTTTCATTGCGTCTATTTGATTCTTCTCTCTTTTCTTCTTTATTAGTCTTGCTAGCGGTCTATCCATTTTGTTGATCCTTTCAAAAAACCAGCTCCTGGATTCATTAATTTTCTGAAGGGTTTTTTTGTGTCTCTATTTCCTTCAGTTCTGCTCTGATTTTAGTTATTTCTTGCCTTCTGCTAGCTTTTGAATGTGTTTGCTCTTGCTTCTCTAGTTCTTTTAATTGCGATGTTAGAGTGCCAATTTTGGATCTTTCCTGCTTTCTCTTGTGGGCATTTAGTGCTATAAATTTCCCTCTACACACTGCTTTGAATGTGTCCCAGAGATTCTGGTATGTTGTATCTCTGTTCTCATTGGTTTCAAAGAACATCTTTATTTCTGCCTTCATTTCGTTATGTACCCAGTAGTCATTCAGGAGCAAGTTGTTCAGTTTCCATGTAGTTGAGCAGTTTTGAGGGAGTTTCTTAATCCTGAGTTCTAGTTTGATTGCAAACTGTGGTCTGAGATACAGTTGGTTATAATTTCTGTTCTTTTACATTTGCTGAGGAGAGCTTTACTTCCAAGTATGTGGTCAATTTTGGAATAGGTGTGGTGTGGTGCTGAGAAAAATGTATATTCTGTTGATTTGGGCTGGAGAGTTCTGTAGATGTCTATTAGGTCCACTTGGTGCAGAGCTGAGTTCAATTCCTGGATATCCTTGTTAACTTTCTGTCTTGTTGATCTGTCTAATGTTGACAGTGGGTGTTAAAGTCTCCCATTATTATTGTGTGGGAGTTTAAGTCTCTTTGTAGGTCACTCAGGACTTGCTTTATGAATCTGGGTGCTCTTGTATTGGGTGCATATATATTTAGGATAGTTAGCTCTTCTTGTTGAATTGATCCATTTACCATTATGTACTACTACCACACTTAGAGTAGGGATAAATTTTAGAAACACAATATTGAGTGAAAAAAGGAAGCCTCATATATCTGCAATGCAATAAATAAAACAAATCTAAATAAAACATTCTTTAGTCACACATACAGATAGAACGTCTATTATTAAAAAGTAAGAAAAAAACAGATGTTGGCAAGCATGCTGAGAAAATGAACACCTATGCACTGTTTGTGGGAATGTAAATTAGTACAATCTCTATGGAAAACAATATGGAGATTTCTCAAAGAATTAAAAATAGAACTACTATTCAATTTAGCAATCCCACTCCTGGGAATCTACTCAAAGGAAAATAAATCATAATATCAAAAATATACCTGCATTATATACCTGCATAATATCAAAAATATACCATGATTAGCTAAAGGAAATGTATATCTACACCATAGAATACTATTCAGCCATAAAAAGAATGAAATTATGTCTTTTACAGAAACATGGATGGAACTGGAGGTCATTATCTTAAGTGAAACAACTCAAACAGAAAGTCAAATATCACACGTTTTTACTTATAAGTGAGAGCTAAATAATGTGTACATATGACATAGAGTGTGAAATGTTAGAGACTGAAAACTAGGAAAAATGAGAGGGTGGATGGGAGTGAGGATGAGAAATTATGGGTGCGATGCATATTATTCAGGTGATGAATGCACTAAAAGCCCAGACTTCACCACTGTGCAATATATCCACCTAACAATACTGAACTTGTACCCTTTAAATTTATAACAATAAAAAATAAAATGTGGATACATAATCTTAGCATTCTGGTGAAATCATAAACTAATAAAAAGGAGAGAAAAAAACCCCAAGACTTTACAAGAAAATCATGATTGAAATAAGAAGCAAACAACACTATAGCATGGTATTACATAAATATGTAAATAGGAATAGTCTTTGAAAGGTAATTCATTTGACATTTTCTTTTGCAGGAACCTCTTTTGACTCAAGCTTCCATTTCTGTCACTATATATTCAACTACAATAAAGAGTTATGTAGGGAAAAATAGTTATATAACCGTAACTGAAATCACTGAAAATGAAACTATATAAAAGAACAAAAGATTTAATTAGCGTTATGTAAAAAATGTAAATAATGTGCTTTTAAGTGACAAATATTATAGGATACAACATTTTATGGTGGATGCACAGGAGGAAAGTTGGAAATAAATTAAGAGGAGTTTATTTTTAAAATTTAAATTATAGAAAGTCAAGATATGCTAAGTTGACAAAAATGAAACGGATATAAGTATTACAGTGAATCACGATCCTGGAAAGATACAACAGGGGCACCAAGCGTATGAGCCCCTGGTGTATCTGACTGGCTGTGACATAACACTAAGTAACTGGTATGAGAAATGCTACTTTTCTGCCTGCTTTTTCTTACTATTCTTTACCTACTGTTTTTCCAATCTGAACATAAGTTTAGCTTGCTTATTTCTGGATGTCCTTTTAGCTGTTTGTCTGCATCACTAACTCTGAGATCCAATTACCTAGAAATTAACAAATAGCAATATTAAGCTAATCCTAAATTATATATTCTGAAGACAAAAATTATCTCTCCCAGTTCTAATATTATTATTTGCTTTGATTAGGAAAGTAACTTTTCAAAGATACCAAGGACAACCTTTTGTGTCCTGATTATCATGAAAGTATGAGTGAGATATTTAATTCTTAATCCTTCCATTTTGATACTGATGGAAACCTAAAGGAATAGCCATAGCAGTTCCTTATTTTTTGGTGAAACAGTTGAAACTGTAGCGTGCTGAATCCCAAACCTCCAAATGTCCATAGAACGAACTGCATTTTTTTTTAAAGGTACCCATTTAGATGTATGATTCCTTTTGATTTGGATAACAAACGTCAGAAGCCTCAATAATCTGGTCACTAGCCAAGAGATTTTAGAATATCATACAGTTCCCAGTCTATGAAAAGAAAAATAGTTAACTACATGTTCCTTGGGTCAAGAAGTAGGTGAGGAAAATTTTAGGTGAGGATTTTATGTTTTAGCTTTAGGAAGTATAGAATAGCAAAGTAAATAGGAGCTCAAGAGATTCACCTTTGAGCTCATTGTTTTAAAAAACTTACTGCAGAGTAGCTACTAACATTTCTGACCTGATTTGACATTAACATAAATATTTTGTTTATTTTGAGTAATGTTAATCATGTTTTCTTTGTGACTGAATACTAGCCAGTGAAGTTAATTATTGTCCAAATTGCAGACTGTGTTAACCTTGTCACCCTCTTCACAGTAAAACAAAGGGAGGAAGTTACAAGGTCTTTATTTTTTAATCAAATAATAAATGATTGATAACTTGAATTAACATTGGAATCAAAGTATAAAGAGTGTCAGACCTGTCAAATAGCATTGAAAACAAGGAAACTTATGGGTAACATCCCAAATCACTAGCAGGACGGATTGCCTGTATCCGTTATAGAAGTAAATTTACTGGGATGTTTTGGCTGAAACAGTGAGAAGGGATGTTCCATTCTGTTGTACAGTGCAACAAGTTCCACTTGGATGTGTTTGGCAACTTCTCCCATGTGTGTTTGGTTTGATACACTATACCTCACATAGCTATCTGATCTTTACCATAAGGAAGAGGGAAATTACCTGTAATTTAAGTGGTTTATTATTTCTTGTCAGGAAGAGATCTTTCTGGTTTCTGATTGTTTGAAATTCTTTTGCCCTTCTTCTTACCCTGAATCTCACATGTCCTTTTATTCTTTAAGCTGGGTAAATGTGAATGTGCTTTGTGTGTGTGTGTGTGTGAGATGTGTATGTGTGTGTGTGTGCATTTTTGTATGTCTGTATAGGAAACAGGCTTATCTTTTTTTAAGAAATGGACATTTTATCTTGCAAGTCTTAAGATTTTCCAATGTAGCACTGTAACAAAATTCATGTGGAAAATGTATAAGTGAATTCAGCTTTTAAATTGAATTGATTTGAGACATTTTTCAATTTCCTCTTAAAATCCATTTTAGCTGATTCAAAAAGGAAAATATTTCTGTAAGGCTTTTAAACTTACCAATAATCTCAGAATACATGCCTAATATATAATGACAAATAAAGGGCAATAAATAAAAACCCATAGAATATTTTCATGTTTTAATTTTTGAAACTTGTATTTCCAACGACATTCCAATGATAACTTAAGGATGAAATAACTGAAAATATCTTATTAGTAAAGGGTTTGTCTCTGAACCTCATCTGTTATCATTCAACTTAAGGTAAATACACATATGTACTCTTACAATTTAGTAAAGAGTGTTCTATTCATGTAGTTATGTACAAAACAAACTCTGCCCTTGCATTCTTCCCCATCTCTAATATATGGAATCTGAGACAACTGTACACTGGGAAATAACTTTTAAAAATGCTGCAGTATTCCTTCAATATTCAGAAAACATGGGATTATTTTTACTTTAAATCAAAGTTTATTGTATAGCTACAATACTAGGCACTGCAGGTAAAAAAATTAGAAACCATAAGCCATGATCTCCAAATACTCATTGTCTAGTAAAGGAGGAAGATAAAGAAGCAGTTCTAATACATTGAAAAATAATTGCTGCCTTAGAGTGAGGAAATGCTGTGGAAGTAGACGAAAGTGTGTGACCAACTGGCTAAGGGAGAGGAAGAACTTCCCAGAGAGGTTAGCCATAATCTCCATCTGGAAGAATAAATAGTATTTATTTAGTTGAAGACAGAAATACCTTTCCAGACAGAGAATCACACATGCAAAGCTATTAAAACAGCACGAAGAACAAACGGTCAGAAATTTATCATAGTAGGGGATAGAAGCATGTAGAAAAAGTGATCTTAGAGATAAGACTTTAACTTTCAAATGAAAATGTTGATGGTAACTATAAACAATAGCAATTTTTTAAAAAAATCAGAATAATTCATTAAGTGATTTAAACTTAAACAGTGATCCTTTATTTTAAATATGGATTCCTTTAATAAAAGTGGACATTTTTGCTTTTGGGGGTTCTCTTTGAGGGTGATATGTTCTAATTAAAAGATTTTAAACTTTGGAGTTTTTACCATTAATTTTTTCACTAAGGCTAGATGTCTTGGCTAAGTAACTCTGCAAACTTAGTAATGTCACAGGATCCTTAGGGTGTTGCTTCACCAGCTGGAAACCTCTGTGGCTGGCAGCACCTTCTGCTTGAGTATTACTTGCACTTGCTGGGCTCATTCCATCCACTCAGCCCAGCAGGCTGTGCTCAGCTTGTGCTACCAGCCTGGATCCTATACCTGTCAAGAGTGAGCCAGGCATGGAGTGGCAAAGGGTGTGTGGGTGAGTGAGTGCAGGGTCCAACAACTGTGTACCTGTGTACATCCAAGCACACTGGGTGCTGTGGCAGGAAAGGCAGCTCCAGGTGCTGGCACAAGTGCCGACTTCATGCCAGGCTGCAGGTGGACCACATATATCGCACACAGCTTCTGCTGCATGCACCTGCATCTGGATAAGGGGAAGGTGGTGGTGCCTGGAAGCTTGGCAATGCCAGGAACTGCAAAACTCCAAAGAAAGTGTCACAGCCCTGGCTTGAGGAGCCCCTAGGTCTAGGATCCCCAAATGTCCACAGCTCTTTTTTTCTCATTACCTGCAACGTGGTGAGTGGTAAGTGGGGAGGGGGCAAGTTTCAGCCCTGTTTGTGTTACAGCTCTTTAAGTCCTGCAATTCAGCAGGCCCTGGGTTCTTGTCCCATGTCAAGGAAGAATTAGGTATGCAGACAACTGGAGGGTGAGCAAGGCAGAGAGGAGCTTCATTGAATAGCAGAATGGTTATCAGACTTGAAGTGGGTAGCTCCTTTCTGCAGGCAGGTCATCTAGATGAGTTTCCAGCTCTCAGCAAAGAGGAGACCCAGAGTGAGTAGCTCCTATGTGCATTCAGGTCATTCCATCATCTGCACAGCCCTCCATGGAGCGGAGACCCAGAGTGGGTAGCTCCCATCTGCAAGCAGGTCATTCCATCATCTGTCTGAGCCTGGCTGAGTCTGGGGTTTATATGGGCTTCAGAGGGGAGGAAGTGCATGTTGATTGGTCCAAGGGCAGCCATGAGTGGGCCCGGAAAAACCACCATAAGTTTTCACTCCAGTCCACAGAACTGGTAGCCCAACCCCCAGGCTTCTGACCATCCCTAACTTGAAGGTAGGGCTTCACAGGGGACATGCCCATTTCTACCCAGGAGCCTGTCTGCTCCTGCCACCATCAACCTGCTTTCCACAGTGCCCACATCACCCAGGTTCATGCTGAGGGGTGCCTGCAGGCCCGCACCAAGCTGCCTTCAACACCCCCTCAGCCTCCCTTTCATGCTTGTTTTTACCCAAAGTCTGGAGGGGCCTGAGATGGTAGGGGGCTGGCATGTCAGAGCTGCCCCAAGCAAACTTACACTTGGCTGCATTGTGACAGCACCTGGCTCAGCCTCAACTTTGCTCCAAAATCAGAGTGGGAACTGGGAATGGGGAGAGCCCATGTATCAGGAGCAGACACTTTTGAGCCCATGGGCTTTCTGGATCTCCTAGTGCAAGGATGCCCAGGTCTGCAGTCATGACCGAGAAGCTGCAGGTGCACCTGGGAGGGTGGGGCTCCCACTCCTCTAACTTGGAAGGGAGCAGGGACCCCATTTGTTCCCAACTCCAACTGGCTTCTTGGAGCACTCAGCCCTGGCTTTGCCTCTCCCACTGCAGCCGGCGTCATGGTAGCACCGCTCCAGATGGGCCACCACTGCCATCAGTAAGATTAAGATAAACATATCTCTGAAGATTACCTAGGATCACAAAGGTTTAATACTATATTTTCTTCTATGAGTTTCATGGTTTTAGCACCTACATTTAGTTCTGTGAACCATTTTGGGTTAATGTTTGTTTATGTTGTGAGATAGGACTATAGCTTTCTTCTTATACATGTAGATATTCACTTGTCCCAACACCATTTGTTAAAAAGACTATTCTTTCTCCTATTTAATTGACTTGGCAATCACATTGAAAATCAATTCACCATAAATGTAAGGGTTCTGGACTCTCAATTTTATCTCATTATTCTTTGTATCGATCTATGTATTTTATCTCATTATGCTTGGGTATCTATCTAATGTATCTTTGTATTCTTTTAATCCATCTTTGTATCAAGAGAGTGTAGCTAATACCACACTCTCTTGCTTATTGTAGCCTTGTAAAAAGTTTTGACATTGGATAGGGTGATTCCTCTAGCTTTTGGTTTTAATCATTATGTTTATTGCTTTTCTATTTTCTATTTCATTTATTTCTGGTCTCATCTTAAATATTTCCTTCTTTCTTCTCACTTTGAATTTGGTTTCCTCTTCTTTTTCTAGTTTTTTAATGTAGAAGATTAGACCAATGGTTTGAGATTTTTTTCTTAATACAGAAATTTTAGCTATAAATGTATCACCTAAGCTTCATTCAAGAAGTTTTGGTATGTTGTATTTTCACTTTAATTTTAATTCATCTCAAAGTATTTTACAGTTTTTCTTTGTGCTACTGGTTTTCTTTGTGATTTTCTTTGTGCTACTGGTTATTTAGTAATATGTTGTTTAATTTCTGTATGTTTCCAAATTTTCTGAATTTCTCCTATGTATTAGTCTGTTTTCACACTACTGATAAAGACATACCCAAGACTGGGTAATCTATTCAGGAAAAGTGGTTTAATGGACTTACAGTTCCACGTGGCTGTGGAGACCTCACAAGCATGGCAGAAGGCAAGGAGGAGCAAGGAGGAGCAAGTCACATCTTACTTGAATGGCAGCAGGAAAAGAGAGAGAGAACTTGTGCAGGGAAACTCCCATTTTTAAAAACATCAGATCTTGTGAAACTTATTTACTATCACGAGAACAGCAAGGAATGACCTGCCCCCATGAATCAATTACCTCCCACTGGGTCCCTCCCACAACATGTGGGGATTCAAGATGATATTTGGGTGGGGACACAGCCAAACTATATCATCCTATTATTGATTTTATCTTAATTCCATTGTAGTTTGGAAGATATACTTTTTATGAATTAAATATTTTAAGTTTAGTTTTGTTTTATCACCTATCTTGGAGAACATTCCATGCACACTGGAGAAAAAAATTTATATTCAGCTGTTTTTAGATGAAATGTCGTATAGATATTTGTTAAGTCTAATTGTTTTTGAATGTTTTTCAAATGTTCTATTTTCATGTTGAACTTCTGCATAGTTGTTTTCCTATTGGAAGTGGGATATTAATGCCTCCAACTATTATTGTTTAATTCTCTATTTCCCAAATCAATCTGTTAGTTTCTATGAAATTTAGGACTCCATTGTTGAAAGAGTGTTATATTATATGAAATATCTTTATTTTTATGTAAATTAGCTTTATTGCAGCTCCTTTTTATGTGTGGGGTCACATTGCGCTTGTTGCTTTCAAGATTCTCTCTTTGTTTTTGTTGTTCAGTAGTTTGATGATCATGTGACAAGGTTTTGATGTTTCTGAGTTCATCCTAATTGGACCTCATTGTGGCTCTTCGATGTGTAGATAAAATTTAATCAAATTTGGGAAATGTTTGGTTATTATTTCTTCAAAAATTTGTTTTGTTCCTTTTCCCTTCTCCTTTCACCCTTGGACTCCATTATGCATATGTTGGTATGCTTCATGGGGTACCACTGGTCTCTTAGGCTCTGGTAGTTTTGCTTTATTTTTTATTCTTTCTGTTCTTCAGATGGGATAATCTCAACCTGTTTTCAAGTTCATTGGTCCTTTTTTTCTGAAGCTCAAGTCTTTTTTGAGCTTCTCTGGTAAATTTTAAATTATGTTTATCGTACTTTCTGCCTCCAGAATTTCTGTTTTGTTTTTGTATATAATTCCTTTTTCCTTAACTGATACTCTTTATTTCATGAGACATTGTTTTTATACTTTAATTCTTTATGCATTTTTTCTTTTAGTGTTTTGAGTATATTTATAATAGCTAATTTAACATCTTTGTCAATCAAGTCTACATTGGGCTTCTTCAGGGACAGTTTCTATTGACTGATCTTTTTCCTGCATATGGGCTACACTTTACTGTTTCTTTGTGCATCTCATAGTTTTTTTACTGTTGCTGAAAACTGGATATTTAACATAATAAAACTCCAGGGCTTTTTCATTGTTGCTATTTGTTATTGTTTTTGTTTAGTAATTTTTCTCCTCTAATTTTCTAAAGCCTTTGTTGTCATTCATATACACTCTACTTTCTGCTACATTGACTTTGAATTAGGAAATATCAAAAGTGAGAAATAAAAAAATATTCAAAGTCAACGTACCAGAAACCAGAGTGTATATGAATGACAACAAAGGGGCTTCCTTAAATAAATTGATCTGATGTCTCCCACCCTTTGTTGATGGACTCTGTATGTGTGCTGCTCCATGCTTCAGTGGTTTGAGAGTTTACAACTCTGCCTTAGCCTGAAATTTCTGCTGGTATAGAATCTCAGTATCAGTCAGTGGTCAGACACTGACATTTTTCAGAATTTTCTTGAGCATGTTCATTGCCTTACTCATGTGCATGGCCTTCTTTTTTCCCACAAAAATGTTGAGAGTTTTCAAAACTTGGACATCTAATTTTCCAGATATTCCTTTCAAGGTTTTTTTTTGGCCAGATTCTTGTTTACCTCAGCTGGTATTGCTGCCTCAGACAGCTATGATGTTAAACAATTTCCATTGATTGTTTTCTACAAATGCCCTGGAGTCAAGGCTTTCCTCGTTAAGTTTTCCCTGAGACAGGTCAAATGAAGACAAACTCTGTGAATGGGGCTTCTCCATGGAGTTTCCAGAAAGGTCAAATAGTGACAATTCCCTGGAGATGGAATTTCGTTTGTAGGGGGAGCTCAAATCTATTCTGCTTCCTGTAATTGCTACCAGAATGCTGTTTTTCACAGCTACCATGTTTTAAAACTGCTGCTTTTTGAGATTCTGTATAGCTGGGGAAAAGGGATAAGAATAGTGTGATTTAAATAATTAAAAAGTGTTCTTACTGAGATTCTTAAATAAGCACTCCTGGGATTGTTGCAAGCCTTTGGCCAATTTCCATATTTCAGAAAAAGTTGATTTTGGTAATTTGTTTTTGCCAGTATTCTCATTGCTTTTATAGATCAACTGATTATTGGAAAACCTTACCCTATCATTTATTCTGTAAGTGCTTCTTTGAACATAGATTTTTGAAAACCTACTATGTACCAAGTGCTATGCTAGGTACTGGGCATACAGCAATGAACAAGACAAAGTCCCTATCTTTACCTTCAAATGTTTATTAAATTGAATCAGATTACCATGTGCTATGGTAACTGATAATTGAATTTATGTATTTCTCTTGATCATGCAGGAGAATGAGACACAGACAGAAGAAAACAAATACAACACCAGTTTAGATGCATCTTGCTCTTTCTAGATTTGCTCCCTTCCAAAGACACATGAATTTTACCCCTCCTGGAACCAATGAAGCTTTGCAATATTCATTTAATGCCTACTTAAGGTCAGAAGTATATCTTCATTTATTACTTATCTCTGGTGTCTAGCACAGCAGTCTAGCACATAGGAGGAAATAAAGTTCATTGAATGAATCCAAAAACGACGTATGTTAAATGGAAAAAGAAAGGGAAGAAAAGAGCTATGAAACTTATGATCTGATTTTTTAGTAAAGTAGTACAAAGATGTTGAGAGAACAATGTGCTTAATATGGTCTATCTCCACATAATAAATCTGGAAATGCATACTATCATGTGAGCAAAGGCCCAACTTTTTTTTCCTTTTAGATCTCTTGAGTGGTACCAGGTGTAATACAACTGAGGGGATACCATGCTCTCTGTTCCTGGTCATAGCTCGATTGAAAAGTTAATTTTAGGCTATAAATTAATTAGAAAATTCCCCTTTGCCATAAATGAGGAAACCACTGAACACCACCAAAAACAGGTCTGTTTCCTTTTATGTCACAGATTAGAAATGCATTCTATCATGTTATTTTCCTAAATATGTTAAATGAGTCATCTAACTCTTGTCTCAGTTTATTTAGCTCAGTGAGCAGCCTCATATCGCTTTTCATTTGCATACACTTTTCAGGGGAATGGGAAATACACTTTTAAAATGCCAGGTTTAATAACATTTCATACCAGTTATGCATGTAATTATCAGTTTTGTAGCTGTTTCTCAATTGGTTGGGACCGAATGGGCAAAGCTCACAGAGTAATACCTTATTATACTATCATTACTAGGTTATTTTCTTCCACTTCTGAGCGATCATAAACATGTCAATTTTCCTTTCCTCCTTTGTACTTTGTCTTTTTAAGATAGCATATGCTTATAACTGCTATCCTAAAAAATCCATTTTCCTCCTGGGACTCTTGTATCTATTGTCCATAAAGGTAATGCTAAGTGATGAATACACTCATGACATTCAAGGGGGAGGCATATATTTGGGTCATACATTTCCACCGAGGACAAATTCAAGTGCATTCTTGATTTAAATACCATTTCCCTTTGATTTCCTTTAATTCAACACTGATTAAGATGTTTTGTCAGCTAAAATTAGTCATACTTTATTGGGGCACAATTGCAAATATGTTCAAATGTTTGATTTTCACTCTACTATGTGTAAAGCATGATACTGTATACTGGGTCAAAAAGAAGGACAGGAAAAGATGAAAAAGACAGGTTTTACCTTATGGTGCTTAGGCCAGAATTAAGTTAATGACTGGAAAGACTACAATTGGAAATTGGGAAACTATGGTCTTGAATTATGCAACTAAATTGATATGGTGTACAAATCATATGTGGTTATTTAATTGTCCTGGGTTTCAGTGGCTTATGTGTAAAACTTCAGGATTTCATGGAGGGATAAGTAAAGACCATTTTTGTTTGACTGTCTGCAAGCCTATTTTATTTTTATTTGGAGCCTTGGTTTAGAGATTTTAGATTTTTACCTAAATGATATAATAAATCTGGTTGAATTTTATTTTATTATATTTTGGCCATACTCATACTCTGCATGAGTATTGATAAAACTCACAATGAGAATGATAAGCAAAAATCGTAAAGTTGGGGGATAAAAAAACAAAACAAAATAACCAAGTTGTAGAAATATGATCCCATGAGGGTAACACTGAAAATGATGCAGTCACTATGGAAAGCCTATGGAAGTTCCTCAAAATACTGAAAATAGCACTACTATATGATCCATCAATCGCACTTCTGGTTATATATTTTAAAAATTGAGGGCCAGGTGCAGTGGCTCACACCTGTAATTCCAGCACTTTGGGAGGCCGAGGCAGGTGGATCAGCTAGGGTCAAGAGTTCGAGACCAGCCTGGCCAATGTGGTGAAACCCTATCTCTACTAAAAATACAAAAATTAGCTAGGCTGGTGGCATGTGTCTGTAATCCCAGCTACTCAGGAGGCTAAGGCAAGAGAATCACTTGAATCCGGGAGATGCAGGTTGCAGTGAGTTGAGATTGTGCCGTTGCACTCCAGCCTGGGTGACAAGAGTGAAACTCGGTCTCAAAAGAAAAAAAAAATTGAAATCAGGATTTGGAAGATATATCGTTACTCCTATGTTTATAGCCCTATTCTTCCTGATAGTCAAGATATGGAAGCAACTCCAATGTCTATTGACAGTTGAATGGATAAAGAAAATGTGGTGTATAAATAAAATAGAATATTATTGAGTCTTTTAAAAAAAGAAAGAAACCCTACTATTTGTGCCAACAGGAATGAACTGGAAGGATAGTATGTTAGCTGAAATAAACCAGCCACAGAAGGACAAATACTGCATGATTCTGATGCAAGATATTTTCTTGACCCGTTCGTGGGACTAGTGACAAAGCAGCCTCAATTAGTCAGGCCACCCACTCCATCCCTCATGGGAGGGAGCATGCAAGTGAAGGAATACAGGACTCAGAGCAGATGAGTGCAGGAACCGGCTGCTTTGGTGCTGGCAGAAGCAAACTCTGTGCGGGCCCCTCAGCAGCGTCCTGGTGAAGGTTCCTGCCACCCCAAGGCCCCAGAGGGCATGTTACAATGTTCTCTTACCTCTGCCACCTGCAGACAGCAGTGTGTTATCAGCTCAGTGGATCCTTTGCCTCATAATGTGGGGTGGGATGTCTTCTGCCAGTGAGGGCAAAGGGCCAGTGTGACAGCCTTTTTTGAGTACCTGCACTTGGTGTATCCCGAATTCTTGTCTGGTGCCCAAGAGGAATGAGGTCATGCAGATGAATTGAAGGATGGCAAATGTGGACAATTTTATTGAGTGATGAAAGCAGCTGTCAGCAGAGAGGAGAGCTGGAAAGGGGTTGGGCAGGGAAGGTTGCTCTCCTCTAAAGTCAAACTGCCTCTCTTCCTCCATCTTCTGAAGTCAAGCCACTTCTTTCCAATGTCCAGCCACATCTTCCCAACATCCAGCTGCTTCTCCCATTGTCCAGCTGCTTCTATTCTCTGCTGGCTGAGTCTGGGGTCTTTATAGGCATAGGATGGGGGCAGGCCATAGGTAGTTTTGGAAGAGGCAACATTCAATTGGTGAAAAGACATTATTCAGAAAGAACCAATGAGGAGAGATTGGGCACACAGGGATGAAAGTTCTCACCTTGGGCCATGAGTTTCAGGCCTTTTGGCTCTAAGGTGGGGTTTTGCCAGGGACCTGCCTGTCTGCCTAGAGTTTCTCTGCCTCCTGTCACTATCAATTTCACTTATATGAGATTTAAATAGTCAAACTCATAGGAGCAGAAAATAGATTGGTGGTTTCTGGGAGCTGAGGGAAAGAGGAAATGGGGAATTTTTACTTAATGGGTACAAAGTGTCAGTTATGCAAGATGAATAAGCTCTAGTCATCTGCTGTGCAACATAGCATCTATAGTTAATGATAAGGTATTGCACACTTAAACATTTGTTGAGAAGTTAGATCTCACGTTAAGTGTTTTCATTGCACAAGCACAAACACAAAGGGTCACAAGAAAATATTTGATGAATATGTTTATTACCTTGATTGTGGTGATGGTACCATGAGTATTTGCGTATGTCCCAACTCATCAAATTGTAGACATTAAACATGTACAGTTTATAAATATACAATTATAATTTAATAAAGCTGATAAAATTGATTAGACAAATTTTTAAAAGTATATAAAAAGATGAATAACAGCATAATATTTAGATATGTGCCTATTTGTGGTATGAAAAGGAAGGAAATGAATAAAAATATGAGGATATTTTTAGACAAATTGGTACATATTTAGATTTTATTTTATTCATTATTATAAACAATATTGGAATGAACATTTTTATTTATGTCTGTTTGTGCACACGGATGCAAATTTCTCTAGGGCAGGATTTCTCAGCCTCAGCACTAGTCATATTTTGTGGAGAATAATTCTTTGTTTTTGGAGTTACAGGCGGGGTGGGAACTTTCCTGTGTATTGTAGGATATTCAGTAGAATCTCTAACCTATAACCATTAGAAGCAACTCACAGCCAACATTTTGTGACCAAAAAAAATGTCTCCAGATATTGCCAAATGTTCTGTTGGGAACATTAGCCCTCATTTAAAACCACTACTCTAAAGGATAGGCTTTACCTCTTGGTTACTTCTGAGAGAAGGAGGAGTGAGAAAGAATAATTAATATTAGAAAGGGACATATGAATTTCAAAAGTATTATAATTTCCTATTTTTTAAACCAGGTTGTAAATACATAGTGCTAATCTATTTATTATAATTGACTTCTTATATCTGTACTTTATGTATTATTTTGTATGTTAGGAATATTTCATTATAAAGATCTAGAAATGCAACATCTGCTGGTGGCAATGGAAAGTGACACATTGTTTTGTACAGCAATTTGGCAATATTTAGTAAAGCTGGGACATGCGAGTCTGTGAAACAGCACTTAAATGCCTATACTTCAGAGTAGTGGTTTTAAATGAGGGCTAATGTCCCAAGGAGAACATTTGGCAATGTCTGGAGACTTTTTTAAAATTTTGGTCACAAAATATAGGCTGATATCGGCTTCTAATGGATATAGACTAGGGATTCTACTGAACATTCTACAATGCACAGGACAGTTCCCACCCCACTTCTAACTTGAACAACAAATAATTAATCTCCCCAAAATTCCATTAGTGCTTAGGCTGAGAAATGCCCTGGAGAAACTCACATCCATGTGCACAAGGGGGAGGCACAAATAAAAATGTTCGTTGTGATATTGTTTATAACAATGAATAAAATAAAATAATCTAAATGTCTATCAATTTGGGAATACATAAGTAAATTTTGGTTAATATGATCAGTGAAACTGTAGAATAATGAAAATGATTAAACTAGAGCTAATGTGTGAATTTGAACTTCTTGTTTTGTTGTTGAATAAAAATGTATAGCAGAATATATGAGATATAATTTCTATAAAGTTTAAAAACATACAACACAAATGTAGATATAATATAAAACAGACGAGAATAATAAATACTGAATTAGATTAATGGTCAATTCTTGGAGGAGGAATGAAGAGAGCCGGAGAAAAAGAGAAGGGAAGTGGATTTGGGAACATTATATAGTCTACTTGTAAAAATAATTCTTGAAAAGTTTATGTGAAAACTATAAAATGTTATGTTTGGGGAACCTACTTTCTAGTGGAAGTTCACTGTATTATCTTCAGAAAGATTTATAATCTAAGTAATGTGTATTACTGAATAGTTTCTTGTAAGGGAAAGTACTACATTTTAAAGAATACTAACGTTTAATAACATCATTTTCTTCTAACTTAGATCAAGATATCTGAAATCTGCTTCTGGAAAATACTCAATTTTATTCAATTTCTTCAAAAGAAAACTACAAATTGGCTCAAGAAATTGAGATTTATGGCTGTTTACTGATCTAAATGATTTTGATTCTACTGTGTGCTGGGTGGAAAATGTTGTCTCCCTTTAACAAATCAGTTTCCATGATTTCTTTACTATCTGTCCAATTTTCTTTTTCCTGACCATTTAAGCCATTCTTTGCTATTTTAGGCTTTATTTGAAGAAGCAGTGTTTCAGAAAAGAAATGTACGTAACCAAACCATGTTAATTCACATCTTGCAGTTTTCAAGTTCCTGGATGAGAACTGTCAAGATTGTAAAGCTTTTCATTCTCCCAGTTGTTAATATTATTCATTTTAATGCAAGTCCAAACAAAATCCCAAATGATTGTTTTTGGAACTTTATCAGATTAATTTCTTTGTGTGATGACACAATATAAACATCTTTAGATTTTGATGTAGAATAAGGCACAGATTATATATGTTAAAAATTACTGACAAGGATTTTTCTTGAAAACTATTTGGAAGAAACTGCTTTCCAAATATATTCTGGTCATGTTTCATACTAATATCAGGCGTCTTACAAGAAGAGCAAAATCCTCTGTGATCCTTTATCAGAGCATCCTGACCTGAGGAAGCCATGTTCTCTTCAAAGTCCCTCCTCCACGAGGCCTCTGAGCAGAGGGACATGCCTGGGCTACCAAGTAGGAGATGGAACCCTGAAGTATTACTGGTTCAGGCTTTAGAGGACTTTACCCCAGCCAGGAGCTCCACTCACTCAACACTGATTTGCCTTTAGGACCAGAACACTCCAAATGTCAACATTTGAAGTGTTTTCTATATATATATATACACATATATATATATATATAATTTCTATCCCGGCCACCTTTTATTATGTTGGCACCTGTAAAAATGTATTAATAAATCTAAGAGATATGTGTAGTCAATACCTAATTTGATAGTATTTTAAATATATATATATCTATCTTTTTTTCGGTTAATGTATGATGATCGTACCCTCTCTTGTTTAACAGGCAATTAATATTTTGGGTTAACATTGAGGCTAAAGAAATTCTTAGAGTCAGATATAGATGAGGTTTTAAAGTCAAGTGTACCTCTCATTAGTTTTGATGCAATTTGACAGACTGTTGGGCAATATCTATATGTAGCACTACCAAATTTTAAATAGGAATGTAACCTGTATTTAAAATATTCTCATTTAAAGAACTATCGAGAGTTTTTGTTAAACTTAATGGAATGACCAGTAAAGGAATAAATAAGCAAAAACTCCTAAGGGTAAGTGTTGGGATTCGATCAGGCTGGTGGGAAAAATATTAGTTATGATAGCCACAAAACCCTTTTGGAAGGCTCGAGGGTTTCACATGACTTCCGTAATAGAAGGGACGGAAGGTGGCCTGGTTCCATTACCTTTAGTTAAATAGATTAGAGTAGTAAACAAGTGGATGTGGGGAAGTTATCTAGTTAGCTTGTTTACTCATGTGGTCTTAAGAGGAGCCTCTGATGTGTGCTTTTTGCTGGGGAAGTCCACAATGTCAATTACCCTCTAATGGTGTTGACTCAAGCTTTTGTTAACTAATCTTAATGAATAAATGCGAGTCTCCCTAGTTGATCAAGACTGGCCACAGTAACAAACCTCTCTTGGTGTGTAGGCGGTCAGACACTCAGCAGGACTGGCAAAGCAGAATGTGTGTCAGTGTACGTTTATTCATCCGTCCTTTGGGTCAGGGTCTGCGGGCACACACCCGCAGCTAATGGCCTCTTGTGAGGAGCAATACCTCAAGTAAGAGTGATTTATACGAAGAATTTGCATATTTATTCTTTTGGTGTTTATGAATGTGGAAAAGGATGTCATTAGAAATTCTGGAGTAGCTAAGTCATGTCCATTAGGAGTGTGTTAGAGAAATAGGCTTAGAAGTTGGGGGCACAAAATACCAGTGAAAGTAAAGGTACAAGGTGTCTTGAAAACAGAAAAACTGGCAGAAAGTCTATATAAGGAGACATCAATTTTCTCTCTAACCACCTGTGTTCAGGTAATTACACTTCCACACTCTAAAAGTAGAAAGTATACTTTCTTGACAGACTCCTGCCAAAAGGACTCTGACTCCTGGAAAAATACGCAGAGATCAGAGATGCCATATTGCATATAGGAATTAACTGCACATACAAAGCAGAGAGTAGCACATTTGCCTTTTCTCACTCTCTTCCCAGTGTTTTGGCAGCCCAGTTCATAGCAACTGAGCAGGACATTGCAGATATTATTTCAGGATAAATGAACTGTTTAAAGAGAAAGAATGGCCCCAACACAGTGAGCTCCTTTCCTGCTCTCTCTATACTGACGCCCATTCTTCAAGTCATACTAAACCATTAGAGGCTCACAATTGACCTCATCCTTAACAATATTAATGAATAGCCAAGGATCACCAAAAAATTAGAGAAAGCTTCAGAGAAAGATTATTAGTATAGAAATAATATTCTTAAAATATATAAAATGAAATATATGTGTAAAATATCCTTGGAGAATAAACAAGGCAGATGCAAAAGACAACAGAAAAAAAATTTAACCAAATAATATTATCTGAATGGTAATCTTATAAAGTGAAAATATTATAGCATATAAGGTTGGAATATAAGGTTAATGAAATCTCCCATAAAATAGAACAAAAAGACAGAGAGATATAAAGTATTGCAATAAAAGATAATTAAAAATTAGCCCCCAAAGTGCAATATTTATGTATTTGGATATTTCAAAGAAAGATAATGGAGATGAAGAAAAATTAGCAAAGATTTAACCTAAAAATATTACCCAGAACTAAGTGCATAAGGTGACAGCAAAAAGTGCATAATTGTTTAGCACAGTGGACAGAGATAATTTTCACCAAGAGTCATTAGCATAAAATTTCAAAACATTGGCTATGAGGAAAGAATTCCAATTTGTTTCATATGGACAAAAGAAAACAGACTCCATAGGAAAGAAAAGATAAATTAAAATGGCATCAGACTTACCAATAGCAATACAAAAAGTTCAAAGATAATGAGGCAATGTTTTCATAGTTATAACAAAAAGTAATTTCCAATTTAGAATGCTTTAATAACCTATCAGTCAAGTGCAAGTGTAGAAGAAACGTGTTTTCAGACACATAAAGTTTTTAAAATTTACCTTCCATATAGTCTGTTTATTTTAGAAAACTACTGGATGAGATGTTCCACTAAAACAATAAAGAAAATCAAGAAATGAGACAACATGAGATTTAAGAAAAACACAAGACCGATTATGGTGGCTTATGCCTGTAATCCCAGCACTTTTGGAGGGTGAGGCGGGCGGATCATGAGGTCGGGAGTTTGAGACAAGCCCGACCAACATGGTGAAACCCCATCTCTACTAAAAATACAAAAATTAGCTGGGTGTGGTTGCATGCACCTGTAATCCCAGCTACTTGGGAGGCTGAGGCAGGAGAATCGCTTGAACCAGGGAGGCGGAGGTTGCAGTGAGCCATGATGGCGCCACTGCACTCCAGCCTGGGTGACAGAGAAAGACTCCATCTCCAAAAAAAAAAAAAAAAAAAAAAAAACCCACAAAGAAAATTCCCAAGGTGCTGGCAAAGATAAGTTCCAGGAATCCAGTTGTACACTGTTATGACAGATTAGGGAGCACCTAATCCAGTTGGAAGATGGAGAACAGTGAATTCCAGGAGGGTCAGCTTGGCCAAAACATGTAGCTCACTTGAAGTTTCGCTTTGCATGAATTCATACAAGATTATCACTCCTGCCAGAAAACTTGGTGAACAATTAGCCCTAAGAATATAGGAGATTAAGCAAGTGTCAGGAAAATGAAAACAAATATAATTTCAATTGACACAGAATATCCATGGAATGCCTTAATTTTGATGGTCTCTTTAAGCCTAAGTGACATCTTTGGTACTTATGTTTTGATCTGCTGTAACACCTACCACTGAGACTCTAAAAGCCATACAATTAGCATGCAGATTTTTCATCTTATAAGGATTTTCCGTTTTTTATGGTGTCATTGAACATTTCTGAAGTTCATGGTAAGAAGAAAAACTTAATTTTCATTTGTTTTTGATCCACCATCTTTTTTTCATCTCCAATAAGTGTGCTCTCTGCTCATTAAGTTGAACAAAAACTCACCTACCCTTTATTTTCCATCCTATCTTAATAGTACTAAAAGTTACTGTTTCAATCCCATGTGTTTTATATTTTTACAGCTTTTACTCCATTCAGAAACCTCTTTAAAAGCATAGCAGTCTTACATGAAATCTCTTAATCCGTCTTTTTTGCCTGCTCAACTTTTCATACCGACTGTAAATATTTAGTTTCTTCAAATTCCATCCTAGGTTCTCTTCTCTCCATGTTCATAGGATTCTTGCCATCTACATGCCAAGGAGCTCTAGTTGATCTCTCTAGCCCCAATTTATCTTGTAAGCTCCAGATTTTTATATACTACCGTTGGATGTCTCAAAGGAACTTCAATATGATTATGATGAAAATCGAGTTACTGGCTTACTCAGAAAACTATATTCCCCTCTGATGTTCTTTATTTCAGCAAATGACACTACATCCATCCACTTGTACAGGACAAAACCTGTATATTTTCTCTGAAACCTCCATCTTCTTCACTCATCATTCATTAAATACTGTTCGCATTGCTTCTTGAATATTTCCTAAAATGGTCTACCTCTCTAGAGGGAAATAGAGTTTGCCATGCCATTAAAGTTGAAGCTTTTTCTGGATTAATACAATAGCCTTTTCATTAAACTTCCTATTTTGACTCTGGCCCAATTTGCAACCATTCTTCATAGGAGAAGCAGGAGAGTATGAGTGCAGATGGGTACTCATGCCGTGTCATGATTAAAACATTTTAATCATTTTCCAGTAACTATAGGATAAAAAAATTTATTATGGCCTATAAGGCCCTCCATGATTTGCTTTCTGACTATATATTTTTATTCTCATCTTTCTTAATTCTCTCGAGTCCACTATTCTCCAGTCATTAACATCTTCTTCCATTGCCTCAAATGCACCATACTTTCCCCATTTGGGTCCTCTTCCATCAATTTTTAACCACTTTTAGTACTCTTCCTCCAACCTACGTAGCTACTAAGCATCTTTCAGAGCTTGCTCTGATTACACGATGTCAGGGAGGCTTTTCCTACTCTCCGTGATTGCATAATAATCTTGTCTTAGTCAGTTTGGGCTGCTGAAACAGAATATCATAGACTGGGTAGCTTAATCAACAGAAAGTTATTTCTTACAGTTCTGGAGCCAGAGAAGCCCAAGATCACAGTGCTTGTAGATCTTGTGTCTGGTGAAGGCCTGCTTTTTGGTTTGCAGATGAACATCTTCTCCTTGTATCCTCAGATGGCTGAGAACAGAAATGAAGCCAGGTCCTTTTTATAAGAGCACTACTCATCATATTTATTCATTTATTCTCATAAGAGCACTGATTCTATCATGAAGGCTCCACCCTCAGGACCTAACTACCTCCCAAAGGTCTCACCTCCTAACACCTTCACGTTGAGGGTGAAGATTTCAACATGTAAATTTTGGGGGACCGCAAACATTGTCTATAATAGATCTCTTATAAAATGCCTTCAAAATACTCTATAATTTTTCTTCTTAGAAATAAATACATGTTATAGTTGTATTTTTATGTGTGAAATTCTTTTTGTTCATACCAATTTGCATACTTCAACTGTACAGTCCAAAGCATCTCACCATCTTATTTACAGAATCTAATGTAGTCCTTGGCCTAGCAAATCAGACCAATCTAAGGAATTCCCCTTATCAAAGCTACTTAGATATTTCATATATGCACCAAAATTTAATACTGGAGTTTGACATATAGTCATATCTAAAATAGTCATATCCTACTACCCAATATAGGTAATATTAAATTAAATATACAGAAAATATTTTTAATTAGCAATGAAGTTCAGAAAGTCATACTACATAATATGCTTTGTTGTTGTATTGGGTGTCCAATTTAGTAATTTTCCTGTATGTTCCCTTAAAGAGAAAGACCAAAGCTAAGCCCATCAGTATAAATACCATTACTTCAGCTGGCATCTTTTAACGCATCATGAGTGGGACTTTAACTGATCTATATGACTGTGTGTTCCACTGTCATAACACACTAAAATGAGTTTCTTATTAAAGGCATTATTACTTATAAAAATGAACTTCTTATGAAATGAGACAAGACAGCGTTTACCTCACAAGTACAGGAGAAAACCAGAGAACAGGATAAAATTCTATAATGTGGTAATTAAAACACTTTCTCGTTTGTTTTGTTAAAAGACATGTACACAGAAAAGCTTGAAGGAGAAAACTGCTTTCTTTTAAAATCTCTTCCTCCATCTCACCCACTCACGCTATTTCCACTTCAGGGACATATCTTGTGTACCCAGGCCAGTTTAAATTAAACACATCAATCATCCTAAGGCTCAAGAATTACCTAATGTGATGAACGACTTCTATGACTTAGCCTCTTAGGGTTTGCTCTTTTGAGATTTGCTGCACATGTGCATTTATTTTCTGGGCCTGAGGCAGTCTGATGCAAAGGTGGAATAGGCAGTTGCCTCTGTTTTGCTCAGAATATTTCCAAAGTGGTGTGCCATAGTTCTTGGTATTCCCACAGTCAGAATTATGTCTTTGAGCTAAGACGGTATCAACAGAAGGTCACTGTTCTGATTTAAATACATTCTCTTGGAGGGGTGATGAGATAAAACGCCAATCTTAGCGAATAAATAAATCTGAATACTAGGATAGATCCCTTTCAGAAAGTAAAGCTCTGAAGAATTAAAGCCAAGGGCAAGTGCATTTTGATGGTAAATTGAATGGAAACATCTGAAGCATGAAGTTATGCGTGGTTTTCTGATCTATTAACACTCTAAAAATAGAGAAAATTGGAAGTCACTAAGAACCTAAGAATTAGTGTGTCCACAAAATAAACTGTTGACTTTAAGTGGAAATGAAGGGGATCCCAGACGAAGGCTGGTCTTGTTTAATTCTCTTAATTGCTACAAAAATATTAAGCAACCATATGTGTGTGTGTGTGTATGTGTTTATGTGTGTACGTGTGTGTGTGTATTTAGGTAAAAGGCCTGGAACTGAATAGTACCAGGATGTTGCTTTTTGAAATCATTACTTGCAGAAAAGATTTAAAGTGATTTTTAGAATCAGAATAGACGTAGTAATTATATGTCTTCTGCAGTCCTACTGGTTCAGGTTGCATACATAACTAAACAAAAGATGTAGTGAACTCATTCAAATGAATCGTTCAGAATTCATACCCCAGTCTCAATGGAAGCATGAAGCATCTGAAAGCATCTTTTTTATTTACTTGTTTTTGGTGGGGAGAATTAATATATAATTTGCTTTATCACTGTCCATCATGTTTTGTCTGAAATAAAAAACAAAAGTGTTTTAAAATGCTGCTTAGGAAAATGGTGGGCTGCTTTACTGTGGCTGAAAGGAGAGAATGCCCATGAAAGAAGCTTGAGATGTGCCTGTAGGTGTTGAATATAATTATTTTGTAAACATTTGGAATCTTTTCCAGTTTGGTTAATGAGGTAGCTGTTTGCTTGACTGAATGGTCTTTGAAAAACCTTCTGTTTAGTGAAAGATATTTTCTTGTTGTTGCCAGGTAATTCCTATCACCAAGTATGTTTGGAGACAACAGACCCAGTCTGGATGGCTGGAAGGAAAGAGTTTCTTTAATCATCTAAATTGATTTTCTTTTCTTTTCTCATCAATCTACGTAACAGATGAATACAAAAGAGGACCAAAGACTAGTCTTCACAAGTGTCCATTTTCTGTTCTACTGTAAACATTTTACAATCAGCTTTTTAGCAAGATGTAGACTCTTATCAATCATTCTCCTAACCAAGCATATCAGCTGCCAAGACTCAGAGCCAGCATCTTCCACCTGGCCTGGTTTAATATCATTTCACTCGCAGACTATAGTCCTGCCTGACTCCAGCAATTTCTCAAAACTGCTGTTAAATCATTAATTTGACCTCTGCTTTAACGTTGTCACCTGCTTCCTTCACACTGTGTAGTGGCTTCCCAAATGCCCTACAAATTCAGACCAAGATTCTACTTTAAATCTCCATAT
Organism: Gorilla gorilla gorilla; assembly: GCF_029281585.2. Taxonomy (NCBI): domain Eukaryota; kingdom Metazoa; phylum Chordata; class Mammalia; order Primates; family Hominidae; genus Gorilla; species Gorilla gorilla. The sequence continues at coordinate 103,497,352 of NC_073228.2, forward strand.
CCGTGTGTTTATGGTTCTTCCAAACTCTTTGATGTTTGCTTTTAATTATCTCAGTCAAATTTCCAGGTTCTCTCCTGAACCACCGCTTTTCAAGTGTCCCAAACACTCTGCCTCCTATCATTTAAATAGCTAATCTCACAGGCTCAAAAATGTTTCCTCCAGCCAATTAAAGTAGAAATAGCCATTTCCTGAAATACAACTCCTAAGATTTTAAAATAATCAACCATCGTACCTGTGTGCACATAAACATCATTCTGATTACATCTGCATATGTCAAGTACAGAATTCTATGTCTTTCAATTAACTTAGCCAAGTAATGTAACCTTATTTTGCTACAGCTCAATTTAATCGCTATTTTGCCTTTTCAAATAATCATTTCCCTCCAATTCCATAATCTTAAGCCTGGAATTTAGGTGAAACCCTAAGAAGCAGGGATAGGGGAAAACCTTCTCCTGGTTGATTTTGAATATGAGAATTAGAACACACAGAGAGAAGCTGAATTATATTAAACTGAGAAATGTAAAATGGTGCAGCCACTTTGGAAAACAGTTTGGCAATTCCTCAAAATGTTAAGTGTAGGGTTACCCTATAATCCAGCAATTCCAGTCTTAGATATATCCTCAAGAAAAATAAAAACATATGCCCCCTCAAAAACTTGTACAGGAATGCTCATAGCAGTGTTACTCATACTAGCCCCAAAAGTCAAAACAACCCAAATGTCTATTAATGGATGAGTGAATAAAGAGGTGGTATTCATACAATGTAATATTATTCAGCTATATAAGGAATAAAGTATTGATACATGCTCAGTTTGGATAAACCTTGAGATCATTATATTAAGGAAAAGGAACCAGACACAAAGGTTCACATAGTGTGCTATTCCATTTATATGAAATGTCCAGAATAGACATTTGTTAAAATTACAGATTTAGGCGGTACAAGTGAAGTTTTGTTAGATCAATATATTGCATAGCAGTGAAATCTGGTCTTTTAGTATAGCCATCACTCAAATAATGTACATTATACCAATTAAATAAGTTCTCATTCCTCACCCCCTTTCCATCCTCCCACCCTTGCAAGTCTCTAATGTCTATCATTCCCCTCTTTATGTCCATGTGTACACATTGTTTAGCTCTCACTTATAAATAAGAATATGCAGTATTTGATTTCTAAGTTATTTTTCTTAAGATAATGGCCCCCAGTTCCATTCATGTTGTTGGAAAATATATGATTTCATTCTTTTTTATGGCTGAGTACAGTTCTATGGTGTGTGTGTATATGTATATATGTATATATACATATACACACATATATACCACATTTTCTTTATTCAATCATCTATTGATAGGAATTTGGGTTAATTCCATATTTTTGTTATTGTGAATAGTGCTGGAGTAAGCATGAGTACAAGTATCTTTTTTGGTATAATGATTTCTTTCCCCTTGGGTAGATACCAGTAATGGGATTGCTGGATCAAATGGTAGCATGGTGGCTCTATTTTTAGTTCTTTGAGAAATCTCCATACTGTTTTCCATAATGGTCATACTAATTTACATTCCCACAGTGTGTGTTTCCTTTTCTCCACATCCTCAGCAACAATTGATTTTTTTTTGACTTTCTAATAACAGCCATTGTGACTGGTATTGGAGGGGATATCATAGTGGCTTTTTTTTTTTTTTTTTTTTTTTTTTTTGAGACAGTCTCACTCTATTGCCCAGGCTAGAGGTGCTAGAGTGTAGTGGTGTGATTTTGGCTCACTGCAACCTCTGCCTCCTGGGTTCAGACGATTTTCATGTCTCAGCTTCCTGAGTAACTGGGACTACTAGTGTGCACCACCATTCCTAGCTAATTTTTGTATTTTTATTAGAAATGGGGTTTTGCCATGTTGGCCAGGCTGGTCTTGAACTCTTGGACTCAAGTGATCTGCCTTCCAAAGTGCTGGGATTACAGGCATGAACCACTGTGTCCAGCCTCGTAGTGATTTTAATTTGCATTTCTCTGATGACTAGTGATGTTGAGCATTTCTTCATATGCTTATTGTCTACTTTCATGGCTTTAAAAAATATCTTTTTCATGTCCTTTGCTCACTATTTAATGTACTTATTTGGGTTTTTGTTGTTGTTCAGATGTTTGAGTTCCTTGTCGATTCGAATATTAGTCTTTTGTTGGACACATAACTTGCAAATATTTTCTCCCATTCTGCAAGTTGTTCACTCTGTTGATTATTTCTTTTGTTGTGCGGAGGCTTTTTAATTTAATTGTATCATTTGTCTATTTTTTTGTGGCATATGCATACAATAGAATATTATTCAGTCAGAAAAAGGAACAAAGTATTGGTCCATGCTACAGCATAGATAGACCTTGAGAACGATATTCTAATCTTTTCACGCTTTATTGGATATTTCTATATCTTCTTTGGAAAAATGGTCTAGTCAAGTATTTTGTCATTTTCAATTGAGTAATTTGTCTTTTGATTGCTGAGTTTTAATAGTTACAGAATTTGTATATTCTGCATACTAAACCCTTATGTAATATTTGATTTACAAATCTGCTTTCTATTTGCCTCTTGATAGAGAAGGCATGATTCATCCATTTTAGTGAGAATAAAGATAATAAAATGGATTTGAAAAATGTTTAATTAAAAACTGTTATCCTTTGAACTGCGTTCCAGAAACAGACATCTATTTGTACAGATATGACTTCATATGCTTATTAATAATCTCATGTGTCCTGTGAAGTTGGAGATTTGTTTTGACATCAATACTCGTCATCAGGGGAATGCAAATCAAAACCACTACGAGATTTTTCTCACACCTGTCAGAATGTCTATTATCAAAAAAACTAGAGGTAACAAGTGTGTGGAGAAAAGGGAATGCTTGTGTACTCTTTGTGGGAATGTGGGTTGGTGCAGCCATTGTGGAAAACAGTGTGGAGGTTCCTTAATAAATGAAAATAGAACCATCATATGACCCAGCTATCCCTCTTCTGAGATGAAATCACCATCTCATTAAAAGAGCTGAATTCTATTCATTGCACCACTATTCACAGTAGCTAAGGTATGGAAACAAACTAGATGTCTATCAATGAACAACTGTGTAAAGAAACTGTGATACACACACACACATACACACACACACACACACACGAGTATTACTTAGCCTTAAAAAGGAAGGAAATTCTCCCATTTGCCACAACATGGATGGACCTGGAGGACATTATTCTCAGTAAAATAAACCAGACACCAAAAAAAAATGCATGATCCTTCTTATATATGGAATCTTTAAAAAGTCAAATACATAGAGACAGAAAATAAAACAGTGGTTTTCAGGGTTAAGGTCGGGGAAGGAAATGGGTAGATGGAGGTTAAAAGAGATACAAAGTAGCAAATATGTAGGACAAGCAAGTTGAAAGATCTAATGTACCAAATGAGGACTATAGTTGATAATGGAATATTGTATTCTGAAGTTTTGCTAGATGAGTAGATTACAGCTGATACTATACTACAGTACTACAGTACTACAGTAGATTACTCTTGCCACAGGAGGAAAAACTGGTAACTACGTGAGAGGATGGATATGTTAATTTGTTATACTTTGGTAACCACTTTACTATATGCAGCAGGTCCTCAAATAACATCCTATCCATTTGAGTCATTTTATTATAATGTTCGTGAGAAAAAAAGATGATTCTGGACCCTGGATCCTGTCTGTTTGGAGTTTGCATGTTCTCCCAATATTTTGCATGGGTTTTCTCCAGGTTCTCCTGTTTCCTCCCACATCTCAAAGACATGCACGTTAGCTTCATTGGCATGTCTAAATTGTCACAGTCTGAATGAGTGTGAGTGTGTATATGAGTGCATCCTGTGATGAGGCTTCCTGTTCAAAGTGGGTTTCCACTTTGTGTACTGCACTGCTGGGAGTGGCTCCAACCACTCGAAATCTTGAGCTAGAATAACTGGATAAATAAGTATCTTACTTGTTTCTACTACTCTTTCTTAAATGTATATATAACTCACAGTTATTTCAATGTTAAATATTAGAAGTGTTTTTAGAAGTTTGTTGGTTTTTATGACCAGAAATATATAGGAACTTAACTCTTGTTTACATCAATTAACCTTTGGTAAAATTGGTTTAATTATATGTAATTTCAGTTAAAGTTGCAGTTTCTGAGAACCTATCAGCAGCGTTAGGTCATATATATGTATATGACTTAACATAGATATATATATATCTTAACATATATATATCTTATAATATCATGTTGTATACCTTCAATATATACAGTGAAATTTATTTTTGAAAATTTGAAAAAGAAAGATACTAAATGCTCCAATTTAAGATGGAAATTGTGGTTCGTTAGTATTTGCTTGAAACCAATGGGATTATTTACAAAACCGTGTTCCAATTCAATTGGCCATTATAATTAGAGGTAACATTCGGATTACCCTTCATTTAAAAACTGTAATTAAACTGTAACTTCGATATGCATTTAAAAAGTGAATCTTTCCCAAGGTGGGCCAGCGCTTTTCCACTTCCCTGAATATCCATTAGGTTTCTGAGTATGACTTTCTAATCTCATTGTAGTATGATAATTCCAAGGTAGTATATGAAGAAAAAATTAAACAATAATACGGTTGCAGACATTGTACGAGATGCCGCTTTTTTATTTTTCAAAGGCAGAGAATTAATAATTTATGACTGTATGTCTGTTTCTCCTTGAGGATTGTATGAGAGAAAGGCAACCTTTTTTTTTTCTTGGTTTTGTTTTAGAACAAGAATTTTAGATCAATGAAGGTTAAAAGTTCAACAGGATAAGGAGTTCAGTGAGTCCCCGAAGTGCCACACTGACATTCCAAGACAGAGCTGGTAAAGGTCTCCTTTTCTTGATGTCACTTTCAAAAGAATGTATTATCAAAATGTCACCTATTTGGTCTACACGTCTCTACTCTCTATCCATCCATGTGCCTCATAGGGCTCCATGGAGACTCAGAACTGGTTTTCCATATTTCCAGTGGCTTGTTTACCTCAGAAGAGGTCAACCAGATGCATAACAAACTGTCAGTGACTGACTTTAACAACAGATAACTGTTCAAATTCCTTTCAGTAGTATTTTCTGTAACACACTAAGCACATACACAATAAATCTAAGTTGATTTTCCAACTTATGCTGATCATGATTAGGTAGGTGGTCTGGAGGCTTTGGATTTATTTACTTACTGCTTGTCTTGGGTCAAATAAAGATGGTCACTGCATTTTTTCTATCTTTAACATGAAAATGATAAAAACTCAAAATCTTAAGAGTTTTTGCGAATTCTAGAAAACATCATTTGATAATTTCATTTTCTAGCTGATTCTTGAACATCTCCAGTGAAGAAACTCAGTGTCCTGTGAGAAATAAATTTCTTAACTACCCCAAATGCAATTTTACAATAAAAATTACAAATACTCATAAATACTTGCTATATGCCAGGCACTATTCCACGTGTTACACGCATATATACACTTAGGGGCATGTGTGTGTGTGTGTATGTGTGTATAATTAAACCTGTTAACTATTTTGTAAAATGAGTACTATTTTTATTCTCTTATTTCAGATGAAGGCACTGAGACTTAGATTAGGTAATTAGGATTAGATTGAATTAGGGATTCAATCCTATGACTTAGGCAGTCTCGTTTTCAAATTCACTCTTTTAACTACTAGGATATGCTTTGATGTTATGATTTAGCGATTTATAAACCCACATCTACTTAAGTCAGCCATTTACCTCACTTGTTTTGAGAACCACATAATAGCTAAAATTTAAAAAAAAACACATACAAACTCCATTCTTGAATTTTTTTTTTTTTTTTTTTTTTTTTACAAAGTCTTGCTCTGTTGCCCGGGCCATAGTGTAGTGGCACGATCTCAGCTCACTGCAACCTCTGCCTCCCAGGTTCAAGCGATTCTCTTGCCTCACCCTCCTGAATTGCTAGGATTACAGGAGCTTGCCACCACACCTGGCTAATTTTTGTATTTTTAGTAGAGATGGGGTTTCACCATGTTGGCCAGGCTGGTCTCAAACTCCTGACCTCAGGTGATCTACCCACCTTGGCTTCCCAAAGTGTTTGGATTACAGGCATGAGCCACCATGCCAGGCCCACAAGCTGCATTCTTACAGGGATCAATTAGATGGAAATTTTTCCTTTGAAAAACAACTATTTTTTGATGGGAAACTTAGAGTTTTCTCTCCATAAATAAAATGACCTATAATCATCCTACTGATGGCAGTATTGTGGGTGAATGACTTACACATTAATTCTTAAAACGTGATCACTATTCAAATAGTACCCTAGAAGAATAGCTCTTCCATATGAAGTATTGCCTTAGATATTGAAAACTATTTTTAAAATTCTGCAGAAGAACTTCAGTTTTTATTACACAATGACTTACTGAAAGAGAGGTATACTCTTGTAGTGTCTCACTTACTGATACCTCTGTGTTTTCTAGCTATGAAACTTGAGATAAAGAGACAAGGATTGCACTAATGGAGGAGAGTTACTTTTTCCTACTCAATGTTATCTCTTAACTGTGTTTGGATTGTCATCAGTCTCTAGCCTTCTGAGCTCATCTATCACTATTTATTTCTCCTCTGCTCTCTTTCTTTATTTTCCTTTGCTCCCTCATTGCTTTCTCCATCATATAAATAGGTTTAGCTTTATCCCATCTTAAAAGAAATACCTCTCTTAACCCAGTAATGTTTTTAGCTCTTGCTTTATGTCATTCATTTCTTCTTACATCCGTTTAGCAAGAGTGCGGTCTAAATTTACTATTTCGTTATCTGTACTGTGCTTTCCTTCCTCAACTCACTACAAATAGGTTAAGGCCACTGGTACAACACTAGGAGCCCTTTCTCATTGCTTGCTAATGGCTTCCTTATTACCAAATACTGTTGATTCTTTCCAGTCCTATCTTACTTAACTTCCCTGACCATGCACACTTTCAAAATCTTTTTTTTCTTAGTTTCTTCAAAAATTCAGTCACCGAATCTTCTGCATTTCAGACTCACTCCTTGGTGTTTCTTGAATGTGAATGTTTCTCCATCTGTTCCATAGATGGTAGCGTCTGGCAGTTACATCCTCAGTTCTCCTAATTTTACAAACTCTCAATCATTTAACCATATACAATTATAAGATGACTTCTCAGCCCAAGACTCAATCCTATAAATCCCACAATTATCTTAAATACTATATATCTGTATGATACCCAAGGTTTCCTGAGTTTTTCCAGTTTTTTTCTTACTTCTCGTTTAATATCCATTTAACCACAGGCTACACCTTCATCCTGTCTGACTTCAGGAAGCTTAGTACCTCCTCAAGTTACAATGTCCTCAGAGGGAGCTTAAATTGCCGCTCATTACTTATTATATGGAACTTTTGCTTTGCCTTGATTGGCCACCAAATCATGGCTTCTCTTTTGTCTGAGGCCTTTCAGTTCATGCATGACATTTATCCTGCCTTTTGCTGGGAGTGCCCTGCCAACTGTCCTTCTACCCAGACATGGTCAGTCGTAATGTGCTGGGGTCCACTCATCCTTTTTATGTTCTTTTTTTATTGCCCCTTAGAGAAAGTGGAAAATCTCCTAGTATCAAAATATCTGTTTGGGGCAACATATCTTTTCTTCAATATATGAAAAAGTCTTTTGCTTTATTCTTCAAAGCATTTTATCTCACTCTTACCTAAACCTCTACCTTTCAGGGGATGGCCCTGAGCCTGAGACTTACTTTTGCATAGATAAAATACCCAGTAACATGGTCCCATTCAAATGAACATTCTCCACCAAAGTCATATTCTGCCCCTCTTCAAACGATGAAAGAATTACAGCTTTTAAAATTTTTTCTATTGTTTTCCTCCCTTTGCTTAGGGATGATATTTAGCTTGTATGTACCCTATGGCTATTATAGTTGCTAAAATTTTGAAATACTTCTATACTAGTTAGTTAACAGTCCTTGCCTAAGCCCTGTGACCACACCCTCTCACTACAGTGTCTTGGCCCAAATCTTCCTACAACGGAGTAACTAATGACTTGATACCTGACACTGCAGGTGGCTCTAGGGCTCTGCACAAACACCTTCTCCCTGGTTGGCCTCAGTGATTTGCCTGTTGAACTGATTGTTAAATATTTTGAAAATCATCACTGAAAACACATATTACAGAATGCTTATTGGATATCACTAAACTTACCATTTTCGTCTTTCCTCACTCTCAAAACAAACAAAAATAACAAACAAAAGTAAGAACAACAACAAAAACAACCCATCTTGGTCTTCTTCTATAATTCTTCAGTAAATTCACTGCAATGACATAAGCTAAAAACTTATCCTATCTCACATTTATGGCTCAAATCCAAACTGTCTCTAGGTTCTGCCTATTTTACCTCCTTGGACATATTCAGATCTATTCCATGCTCTTTGTCCTGTCTATCTTCTTTAGTTTAGACACTGGCTGACAGTTTCTCCTTTGTGTGGTTGCAGTTAATCATAACTCATGTCCCTGCCTCCAATATTGTTCCTTTCAAATTCATCTTCCACAGAACTACAAAGGGTTCTATCCAAACCCCAAATATATCCCTTGCTTGATTAAATCCAACCAAAATGCCCATTTTCTATGAGCTTCTCTGGCTTAATATTCAAAGCCCTTCACGATTGGGCCAACTGTCAGACTCCTCTTTTGCTATGCCCTTGTACTTACACTGTATTCTAGCTTTGCTAAGCTGCTTGTGATCACAAAGCCTCATCAGTCTGGAAATCCCCTTTTTCTTGTTGCTCTACAGGGGAGCTCCTATTCATCCTTCAAGGATCAGCTTAAGTGTCACCTCCTCTATAGATTCTTCCCCTACCATTTTTTTCTCCCCCAACTTCTTTCACCTTTTAATAGGAACGTTTCCATACCAGTGATCAAATGTGACATGCAGTTTTGTGCGTCTTAATTCACTTGTCTATCTCTTCCACTTGGTTTAGGATTTTTGCGGGCAATAATTTTATCTTAGTCTTTATTTCAGTGGCATTTAGTATATTGCCTAACAGTAAGTACAGACTAAATAAATCAACAATAAATAAATAATAGATCCTTTCACCTGAGGATTTGTACATAAAGGACCATATTTATGAATCAGGTTTGTAGAGACCAAAAGTAAATTGCCTTTTCTTTGTAAGTTTTAGGAATAATCATTTCAACTTTGTTTCCTTTGCATAGATAAAAATAGAGTTGATGGTATTAGAAAGTGAAGTTGCCAAGTGATGAAATGGGTGATCATATATTAGTGTATCAATGATCTCTTATGTCCTAAATTTTCGAATTTAATTTTCTAATTAAATTCTGCCATATAGGCACAGTCTCATGCACTAATGAAATGAAAAAAAAATAAGATTTGTGTTGTTTTGAAATGTCAGCTAAAAAACAGGGACATCCATTTAAATAAGTAAGAAGACATTCTTTTTCCATCTTGGGTTATGTTAAAATCTGATGGCACAAAAATACCTTGTCACATTCAGACTTATTTCTTATATTAGTTTCCAACAAATAAAAACCTATTCTCCTGCTCTTAAATATCAGATTCTAGAGATTATAGCAAAAATGATTTTTTTCAGTCTGGGTGTGGTGGCTCATGCCTGCATTCTCAACACTTTGGGAGGCTGAGGTGGGAGGATCACTTAAGACTAGGAGTTCAAGATAAACAAGGCCTCATCTTTACAAAAAGAATAATAATAATAAAACAGCTGGGCATGCTAGCACATGCCTATAGTCTTAGCTCTCAGGGGGCTGAGGCAGCAGGATTGCTTGAACCCAGGAGTTTGAGGTTACAGTGAGCTATGATCACACCACTGCACTCCAGCCTGGGCAATAAAGCAAGACCATGTCTCAAAAAAAAAAAAATTCTTTTCAGTTTTGATTATATTGTTTCTGTAGACTCTGCACTTGTTTCTGCAATAATTTCTTATTGTTATCATATTTAGGTATTTTAATATTTAATTAGTCCTTAGCTTCCCTATTATAATTTGCAGCAAAGACAGAATTGAAATGGAAGAAAAAAGCAAACTAAAAAAATGCAAAAATGTATTATTTAATATAAGGCAAAGGATGACATAACATGGATTTTAAGCAATAATTGGAACAGTGTGTTCTAGTTTAAAATAATAACACATTCTGCTGCAGGCATTTTCCTGAACTGACATCTCTGAACTAGAACTAGGAACAATTGCCTACATTTTCTTGAGATCATGCCATCAGGCTCTTAAATATACTGTAAGACCTGTCCTACAGTTGTTAATTCTGATCCTTGCTGAAACAAACAAAGATAACTAGGAAAGAGGCAGTGTAATAATTCAGATTAAATTGTCTAAAATATTAAATAATTTAACTCACTACTGTGAGGGTGGGTGAAGTCTCATTTGCACATGCACCATGTTGCACTGTGGGCCATGGACCCTGAGAGCACCCTGCATGTGCCTCTGTTTATCATTGCTGCCTATCTTTGATTCATAAATCTGTTTTCCCTGACTTCTTGTGCAAATGTTTTGTGTCACTGGACTAGATCTAAGAATGTTTGCAACTAGTTTCATATTTTGTGTGCTGTTCTCCTTGTGATGCTTATCATGCAGAAAGAGTGTAAGTGCTATACAGGACATTAGGGGACTGAGGTTCCTCACCCACCTGCAAAATCACATTCTAAACCAATTGGTACTACAGTATTTTAATGGGAGTATGCCTGTTCCCTACATGGCCCAGGGTTTTCTCTTTCAGGAAGGCAAATGCAATAAAGTCAGTGTGTCTTTTAAAGTACACATGTAAAGTTCTTTTTTTTTTGAGACAGGGTCATGCTCTGTCACCCATTCTGGAGTGAAGTGGTATGATCATCGTTCATTGCAACCTTGAACTCCTGGACTCAAGCAATCCTCCTGCCTTGACTCCCAAAGTGCTGGGATTACAGACAGGAAGCACTGCACCCAGCCCATGTGAAGTACTAAACAACAAATTTCCAACCAAATATTTATACCACATCTAAAACATACTGATTATAACATTAACCTGTGCCCATCAGGAAGGTCTCACTACCCTATCTCAATCAAAAGTTTCTTACAAACAATGGGAAAGTATGTTTATGGCATAATGAATACAAAGGTATTAATGCCTGATAAAAACAGCCACTACATATACCACAGCAATTCAAGTCACACATTCTAGAAGTTTAACATTTAACTCATAAAGAGATATTAATGTTTTACTATTCTGGACAAACACAGAAACCTCTTTATAAATTTTCTTTTATTATTATTATTATACTTTAAGTTCTAGGTTCCATGTGCACAACTTGCAGGTTTGTTACATATGTATACATGTGCCATGTTGGTTTGCTGCACCCATTAACTCATCATTTACATTAGGTATTTCTCCTAATGCTATCCCTCCCCCATGCCCCCACCCCATGACAGGCCCCAGTGTTCGTGATGTTCCCCGCCCTGTATCCAAGTGTTCTCATTGTTCAGTTCCCACCTATGAGTGAGAACATGTGGTGTTTGGTTTTCTGTCCCCGTGACAGTTTGCTCAGAATGATGGTTTCCAGCTTCATCTATGTCCCTACAAAGGACATGAACTCATCCTCATCCTTTTTTATGGCTGCATAGTATTCCATGGTGTATATGTGCCGCATTTTCTTAATCCATGCCTGTGAATGCTCTGACAACAAGGGTCCTGCAGTGGGGCTTGGGAGTGGGGAAGATGGGGTGCACTCACTCTGGCAGTAGTGGCATGGCAGTGTGCACAGGCACATGCAGGCTGCCTGGGAAGGCAAGGCTATGTCCACCACACACACAATGCTGACAAAACAATGTGGTGAGGAAGAAATGGATACTTTTCTGGACACATAACCCAAGACTAAACCTGGAAGAAATTAAATATCTGAACAGACCAATAACAAACTCCAAACTTGAATCAGTAATAAACAGTCTACCAATCAAAAAAGCTCAGGAACATTTGGATTCACAGCCAAATTCTAACAGATGTACAAAGAAGAGCTGGTACTATTCCTGTTGAAACTATTTCAAAAAATTGAGGAGGAGGGACTCTTTCCTAACTCATTCTATGAGGCCAGCATCATCCTGATACCAAAACCTACAGGGACATAACAAAAAAGAAAATTTCAGGCCAATACCCTTAGTGAACATTGAGGCAAAAATCCTCAAGAAAATACTGGCAAACCAAATCAAGCAGCACTTCAAAAAACTAATACACCATGATAAGTAGGCTTTATCTCTGGGATGTAAGGTTGGTTTAATGTACACAGGATTCAACATATAAACAGAACTAAGGATAAAAACCACATGATTATCTCAATAAATGCAGAAAAGGCTTTTAATAAAATTCAACATCCCTTCATGTGAAAAACTCTCAACAAACTAGGTATTGAAAGAACATACCTCAAAATAATGAAAGCCATCTGTGACAAACCCACAGTCAACATCATAATGAATGGGCAAAAGCTGAAAGCATTCCTCTTGAAAACCAGCACAAGACAAGAATGCCCTCTCGAACCACTCCTATTCAAATATAGTATTGGAAGTCCTGGCCATAGCAATCAGGCAAGAAAAGGAAATAAAGGGCATCCAAATAGGAAGAGAGGAAGTCAAACTATCTCTGTTTACAAATGACATCATCCTATATCTAGAAAATCCCATTGTCTCAGCCCAAAACTTCCTTAGGCTGATAAACAACTTCAGCAAAGTCTCAAGATACAAAATTGTATACAAAAATTAGTAGCATCCTTATACACTAAACAGCACCCAACCCAAAAGTCAAGTCAGGAATACAATCCCATTCAAAATTGCCTAAAAATATAAAATACCTAGGAATACAGCTACCCAGGAAAGTGAAACATCTTTACAACAAGAATTACAAAACACTACTCAAAGAAATCAGAGATGACACAAACAAATGGGAAAATTATCCCACACTCATAGATAGGAAGAACCAATATCCTTAAAACGGCCATACTGACAAAAGCAGTTTACAGATTCAGTGCTATTTTTATCAAACTACAAATAACATTCTTCACATTTAAAAATTCATATGGAACTATTTAACTAACTCATATTTAACTAACTCATATTTAACTTAATTCATATGGAACTATTTAAAAATTCATATGGAAACAAAAAAGAGCCCAAATAGCCAATGCAATCTTAAGCAAAAAGAATAAAACAGGAAGCATCATGCTACCTGACTTTAAACTATACTATAGGACTACAGTAACCAAAACAGCATGGTACTGGTACATACACAGACATATAAAACCATGGAACAAATACATCACCCAGAAACAAGGGCACACACCTACAACCATCTGATCTTTTACAAAGCTGACAAAAACAAGCAATGGGGAAATGACTCCCTATTCAATAAATGGTGCTGGGATAACTGGCTAGCCATATCCAGAAGATTAAAACCGGACCCCTTCCTTAGACCATATTAAAAATCAACTCAAGATGGATTAAAGACTTAAACGTAAAACCCAAAACTGTAAAAACCCTGGGAGAAAACCTAGGCAATACCAGAGAGGACATAGGCACGGGCAAAGATTTCATGTTGAAGATGCCAAAGTAATCACAACAAAAACAAAATTTGACAAATGAGGTCTAATTAATGTAAAGAGCTTCTGCACAACAAAGGAAATGATCAACAGAGTAAACAGACAACCTACAGAGCAGGAGAAGATTTTTGCAAACTATGCCTCTGACAAAGGTCTAATATTCAGCCTCTACAAGGAACTGAAATTTATAAGAAAAAAAAACAAATAAGCCCATTAAAAAGTGGGCAAAGTTTATGAACAGACACTTTTCAAAAGAAGACATATATGCAGCCAACAATCATGTGAAAAACAGATGCTGGTGAGGTTTCAGAGAAAAGGAAATGCTTGTACACTGTTGATGGGAGGGTCAATTAGTTCAATCATTGTGGGAAGCAGTGTGGCAATTCCTCAAAGAACTAAAAACAGAAGTACCATTCAACCCAGCAATCCCATTACTTAGTATATACCCAAAGGAATATAAATTTTTCTGTCATAAAGACACATGCATGTGTATGTTCATTACAGTACTACTTGCAATAGCAAAGACATAGAACCCACTTAAATGCCCATTGGTGGAAGACTGGATAAAGAAAATGTGGTACATATGCATCATGGAATACTATGCAGCCATAAAAACGAAAAATATAATGTTCTTTGCAGGAATGTGGATGGAGCTGGAGGCCAATATTCTTAGAAAACTAACACAGGAAGAGAAAAACAAATACCAAATATTTTCATTTATAAGTGGGAGTTGAATGATAAGAACACATGAACACAAAGAGGGGAAGAGGAGACATTGGGGCCTACCAGAGAGTAGAGTTTGGGAGGAGGGAGAGGAACAGAAAAAATAACTATTGGATACTAGGCTTAGTACTTGGGTGACAAAATATTCTGCACATCAAGCCCCTGTGAAATGAGTTTACAAATCAGCACATGTACCCCTGAACCTAAAATGAAAGTTTAAAAAAAATGTGTCTTTTTGGGGAGAAGCACATAGGGCTTCCTTCTTTTCAAATGGATGATTCTTGTGCTCCTACAGTTATTTTTAAATACTGCATATTTCCTGTAATTTTTGTGTGCAATTTTGATATATAATAAAACAAACATTAGAAGGAAAGAATTTTTGTTTTAAATATTAAGTGTATTTAATAAAACATTTTGAGGCTTGACAAAATTTGGCAAAATTAATCTTCTTAAAGAAAAGAAAACAAACAATGTAGAAGAATAATACAGAAAGGAAAGTGTTTTAAAGGAATACGGATATTTGTGAGGGAGTTCTGGGCATTGGTGAGGATAGTGTTGGATCACAAAAGATCAACTTGGTCTGTTTCACAGTTTTTCTAAGACTTCTTTTCATTCAATATGAATTTTTTTTCCTAACAGGACATTTAAACTGCAGAGGCAATTATTTCCATTTATTAACTGTAGTGATGTCATTCTTTTGGCAAGTGTATTTGGTAGCTTGAGTTAAATTTATAAATAACTAAAAGAAATTACTGAACGATTATTAACACATATAGAAGGCTGATTACATACCAGGAAGTGGCTAAATCAGTGCTTCTAAAACTGTACTATGCATTGAAATCACTTGGAGATTTTTGCCAAAATTCAGATTTTGATTCAGTGGATCTGATGTGGGGCCCTTAATTCTGTGTGTCTAATAGGTCCCAATGTGATGACTATGTGGCATGTCTGTGCACAGCATGTTAAATAACAAACATTCAAAGATGTTTCCCACATATGATATTTACAATTTACAATAGTATAATAATGTGGGATTTTCAGAAACACAGAAATTCAAATAAAAAGCATTTCCACTGCCATGCTTAAGGTAGAAACATAGGCAATGAGCATACATTTTAAACAATTTTGGATAGCTAACTTACAATTCCAGAGGGCATACTCCAATTTTTGGTACAAGGATTATGTCTCCTTCTTGGCTAATGTTCTGTTTTTAATGCCAGAAAACAGTGCTCTTTTAGAAAAGAAATTGTAAGTTGATTCTCAATTAGTGCTTAGATTTTAATATTTTTTGGATAATATTCAGTATCTGTTTTCTTTTTTAAAAGATGTGTTAAATTATTTTCAGAATCTCATGAAAAGCATATGATGTGGGTTTATTAATTTTCATTTACTGTACAGAATATGCAACTTGAAAAATATCCTATTCTGCACACTGAATAGGATATTTATGTACTTTTATTATCAGATCTACTTTGAAGACATAAATGGTGTTTCTTTTCTCATCTTGTTTGATAGAATATAGATAATTCTGTTTAATCCAAGTTTTTATCTTTTGTCCTTGGGTAAGGTTGACAAATTGATTTTCACTTTTAGTTTATTTATTCTGTCAGAGAGATTTTGAATCAGGAGTTTAAAGTCTCTGTCTGACAAGAAAAAGTCAACATCTGTTGAGTTGATTTAGTATTTATGTATTAGATTTTATGGCACCTTTCCTCTGAAGAACAGAGAGCGTTCTACACATAGTTCCTTCACTTTTCAAATACCTTTCACAAGAAACATTTATAAACATCCTAACGTGAAAAGTGATAAAGAAGGAACCAAATGAGGAAATCAGGAAAGAAGAGCACCTCAGGGCAAATGATAATAGCTTCAAATGGGAGGCGTGCCTCATAAACTAAGTATTTATCATCAGAGGCCACTGGGGATGTGCTGCCAAAGCTCCCCCTCCCCCTGCAAATCTACTGCTAATCCATCTTGCCTGACTCCTGGATGTTTCTGTTCTTTGTGCCTACCTCTTCTGTACTGTCAGCTTCTAAATATTCTGCTGATTAGGGCAATCAAGATATTTAATCGTGGTAATGAGACCTCAGGCCTACCAAATGGTCCTTGCTCTTGACTGCTACAGATAATGGAATTTCTTAGAAGGTGAGTTTGTGGTGGGCAGGAAAGTGACGTTTTAAAGCCTGTTGTGTACTACTTCATCTATGACCAAAAGTAGTCACTACTGCATCTGCCCATTTTTAATCGTTTAATTAAATAACAAAATAATTTATTTTAATTATTTAAAATAACATAAGATTGAACTTATTAGAAAGTTTTATGAAGACTACATAGAAATATGAAAGCATACATTACATGTTTTATATTTTATTTACAGTTAAAGTCACTGCAAAAATTTGAAATTAAAGAATATGTTTAAATTTTATCACATTGTATCTGTGATTTTATGTAATACCCAAATACTTTGTGTTTTTTGATATGAAAAAAGATAATCAGAATATAATTTATTAAATATCCCTTTCTGGAATTCTCTCTTTGTTAGGATGTATGTACATTTGATTTGATAGCTGAAGCAAAGGAATATAACTCCCTTGAATTTTTTCGGAAATTTATAGTCTAAAATATTGTTATAAAAAGGACAAAATTAATATTTTCTTGAAAATAAAATAGGACCTTGCTGAGTTAATAGGTACATAATTTTAAGTTTCATAATAACATTTCATAAATCTATATTGAACTTCATAGTTTTGATTAATGTTAACTCTGTATTCATTTTTTCTAAGAGAAAATAGAACTATAAAACACAAGACAGTGTTAAGCAAAAAGCAGGAAAATATGGAATGATGCTATATTTTAAAAGTGAAAGTTACTAAAGTAATTTAACATTCATTACTTTAAAAAATGTAGGCCGGGCGCGGTGGCTAACGCCTGTAATCCCAGCACTTTGGGAGGCCGAGGCGGGCGGATCACGAGGTCAGGAGATCGAGACCATCCTGGCTAACATGGTGAAACCCCGTCTCTACTAAAAATACAAAAAATTAGCCGGGCGTCGTGGCGGGCGCCTGTAGTCCCAGCTACTCAGGAGGCTGAGGCAGGAGAATGGCGTGAACCTGGGAGGCAGAGCTTGCAGTGAGCTGAGATGGCGCCACTGCACTCCAGCCTGGGCGACAGAGCCAGACTCCGTCTCAAAAAAAAAAAAAAAAAAAAAATGTATATGATGCTTAGAGGCTTCCTAGAGCCCCAAACAATACCCACAAACCATTTACATGAAAATCGATTGCTGGACTCAGTAAGGAAAAGAATAGCAAAGAATTTGACTATATGATGGAAGATAAAATAAGGATTGGGCTTTATTATTTTATTAACAAACAGAAATAAATATACATCTACTCTGACTTTCTAAGGTCATGACAATAGAAAGAAGTAGAGAAAAGGGACCTCTCTCCTCCCTCCCTCCCTTTTCCCTTCCCTTCCCTTCCCTTCCTTTCTTTTCCCCCTTTCCCGTTTTCCCCCTTTCCCCCTTTCCCTCTTTCCTTCTTTTTTACTTTTTGAAATGAGTCTTGCTCTGTCGCCCAGGCTCGAGTGCAGTGCCATGATCACACTCACCACAGCCTCAACCCCCAGGGCTCAGGTGGTTCTCCCTCCTCAGCCTCCTGAGTAGCTGGGACTACAGGCACACGCCCAGCTAACTTTTGTATTTTCTGTAGAGTTGGGGTTTCACCACGTTGCCCTGGCTGGCCTGGAACTCCTGTGCTCAAGTGATCTTCCTGCCTTGGCCTCCCAAAGTGCTAGAATTACAGGTGTGAGCCACTGCACTGGCCATCTGTGCTTAGTTTTCTATGTTTGCTTCTGATGCAAGTGTGTTTCCATGAAGCCACCATACAAATTATTTGTTCCCAGTATATTACACCTCTGTTGTACTGTTTGTGTCAAGGTGTATATCAAAATAGTGACTGAGATAAGCAGGTGTTAGAGATAAGCATGTTTCTAAGATAGAGTATTTATCTTCTTTCATGGTCTTTTTAAACTCAACATGGAAATAAGAACTTGGAATAATACTTATTGTTTCTAATCATCCTTGATGCAACATTTGGGTTTCAATACTTTTCCTGTGGATAACAATATATTTATTTGAGACAGATGTCTGATGAAACATTTCATAAGATGAATCTGCTTTCTCAATTGAAAAAGGCCACTCATACTAATTTAGTACTTTTCAATATATTTACTTATAACAATGTAGATGCTGGATTTTCACGTAGCTTAGTTAAATCTTTACTTATGCTTCAGGGTCTCCACTTGTTAATGGGGAATAACAAGACCCTCTTTTTGCATCTTGATACTGTTAATGATCCTATCTATCTATATCTATCTATCTATCTATCCATCTATTTCTCTATAATTTGTTTAGATTTACTTGGAAGATACATTTTTGTCTAGAGTGTCTAAGAAATTTCTTCTTAGGCGCTTCTTAGAATGTCTAAGGACTCTCTTCAAAGACTGAACACATTCATATAGTGTAAAATATATGAATAGTAAATTAGAGTTCAGATGGTATGAAGAAACCAAGTAATGGGATTTGAGACCAAAAAAGTTGGTTGGAACAGGTTGGGGCAGGAGGTGGAGTTTAAGTACCTGGATAAAGAGTTGATAATGCACTTAGGAGTGTTTGATGATTGTTGAGCATTGAAATGACATGGCGAAGGCAGTGCTTTAAATAACTTTGATAAATGCATGGTAAATGCGTCCAACTAGTGCAGACCCCAGGCCAACCTGATAAGGACATGAAACAGAGTGATGCCATTTAGAATGAAAGAAAAGAATGCATGTGGCAGATATTTGAAAGAAAGTTTCTTACTATTTTTCCAATAGGAATTAGAGACTGATAGGACATAAGATGTCTTTAAGGATTTTGCTTAAGGCATTAGGAAAATGAACAACAACAGGGAAGCCAAGACAGATGATGACTGGTTTTATAAAATGTTGAATTTGATTTTAGGCATGTTGATCAGAAGCCTTTAGGAGAGGGAAACTGACTAGATTTTGGATAAAACGAGTAGTGAGCTTTAATAAATGGGGTTTTTGAGAAGTAGTATAACATCAGTTAAAATCCATCTGAGCGTATATAATTTGGCTGCATAGAACCAATTATTGCACATTTTTTTTCTGATAATAAAAGCGAAGTATGCTATTATAGAAAAATTTAAAAAATGAGAAAATATATAAACAATTAGGGAAAAATGCACCTTTAAAATAACCACCCAAAGCAACTTTTAATATTTTAACCAATTTATGTCACCTTTTAACATGTAATTTCATAGTTAATTCTATATTTTATATTAAACTTAGTATCTTTCTTGATTTTACATAAACTTTTTTCATGACATTAAAAATCTTAAAACATCATACATTAATGACTACCTTTATTAAATTTCATACAGAAAAGTTGTTAATGGTCAGCTTTGGAATCAGACAGCTTTGTTTAAATTTTTAAATCACTTTGAACTACTATGAACACTGCATAAAGTAGCAGGGTCTGTTGTGATAAATTTTATAGCTTTATCTGAAATTATGTATTCCTCTTTTGCCTTTATTTTCATTTCTCCCTTAGGGACTCTGTTCACATTTATTCATCAATATTTCTTTACATTTTTTCACTTCCTTCTTTTATTTTTTCCTTCCCTCCTTTCTTCTTAGTAAGAACTACATTTCCAATTTGAGATTGGAAAGAGGAAAACTAAAAAAAAAACTAAAATAGGCTTGACTTCAGCATAAGTGTTACATCCTTTCCTCATTCTGAGCCTTTTTAGGCAAGAAAAGACCACTGAATGTGTCACTCATACACACCTCTGCAGTCAGTCCACTCAGCTAGCCACTGAGTTACTGGCTTGGTGCTCTAGCTGCAGATAGTCTTCAGTAGGATGCTGCCTCTTTCTTTTCTGGAACTGAGAACCAAATAATTTGGGGGCATAGGTGGTGACATCCCACTTTTGTTTGACTCTTGCTCAGAACCTTTTGGCCCAGCTCAGATCTACCATCTACCTCTTAATTCTGACCCTTCCCGTGGGCTGCCACATCCTATTAGAAATATCCTATCCCACCTGGCGCGGTGGCTCACGCCTGTAATCCCAGCACTTTGGGAGGCTGAGGCAGGTGGATCACCTGAGGTCAGGAGTTCGAGACCAGGCTGACCAACATGGAGAAAGCCTGTCTGTACTAAAAATACAAAATTAGCTGGAAATGGTGGCGCATGCCTGTAATCCCAGCTACTTGGGAGGCTGAGGCGGGAGAATTGCTTGAACCTGGTAAGTGGAGGTTGCGGTGAGCTGGGATCACGCCATTGCACTCCAGCCCGGGCAACAAGAGAGAAACTCTGTCAAAAAAAAAAAAAAAAAAAAGACAGAAAGAAAGGGAAAAAAGAAATATCACATCCCGTTTCTCTCCTAAATTGGGAAAACTTACAAGGAACTACAGTAAAGATCTATGAGAATAGTGCAAAAAGGGGAAAACCAAAGAGTTCCTAAAAATTCCTATGCTCTTAAAAGTAGCAAACCAAAATGCTATTACCCTCTACATCGTCCATTTCCCACATGGTTTTGGAAGTACAAATTGGGTAAACACCAATTTTTAGCTATTACTGTTTCCGCTATTTTAAAAATAATCTTGGAAGGGTAGTTTTTTGAAAGGAGAGAGAGTCATGACATCGCAGGAAATTAGATTTTAGTTTAAAGCAAAATTTGTGACTGTTGATTAAAATGATAGAAAATATGGAATATCATGCTGCCTCAGGTTATATGAGGGAGGGATAGGAGGATTATTTTTTGGCATTCCTGCCAATAATTCATGGAGTTAACTGACCAGTCACCTATTATATCCATAATTATGATGAGCTGCTGTGAAAATGCCACAGGGTGAACCACAGCTTGCTTTGATGTTGTCTCCATGCCCATAAAAATTGTCTCTGTCACTTCCAATCTTTCTAAACAGGTTCCTGCAATGTCTCTAGGGTTGGTGTAATGTTAGCTTCAAAATACATATTATATTTAAAGATGCATTCAGCACATTTTCCTCTACAGAAGTAAGCTTAAAACAAATTATTGTGTATCATATACAGCTTTGGCATTTACAGTAATTCTCAGGCAAAGCTCAGGGTATAGGTATGTACTTTGTAAAATAATAGGGCTTAAATTCATTAAGTAAATCTGTTGCTACCCTTGGTGCTTTTTTCTTATCTTCATTCAAGTTATTTCTTTTGTTTCACATGAAATAGAGAAAAACTCTAAAACTTGAGAAATTTTAAAGTAACATTGTAATATTTATATTTTTAATTATAAACATAGGTTTTCAATTTGAGCTTTAATCTTGAATCTTATAATACATGACCATAACAAATTTGTGTGAGTTTCAATGTTTCTGCTTTCCTACTAATATAACAGTGTTTGTATTTTACTTCACATGCAGGGTTCTGTTAAGTTTTATTTTAGATGCTAATGTTAGTGGACTTTAGTTAAAACATTAGAGAAGTCAGAATTAATGAAATAACTATCCTATGGAAACAATACCATCTTCTTTTCCAGATACGGTTCAGGGAAGCTAGGCAACTTATGTAGATCACATAGCTAATAATTTGCACCAACATTAACTTTTTCCAGAATTTTCAAACACTTTTAAAACTAGATAGCAGTATAATGAACACACATGTGCCATTGCCAAGCTTACAATAATTAACCCTTGACCAGTCTTATTTAATGAACACTTCTTCCTACTTTCCCTCTCCCTCTGTTTTATGTTGAAGCAAATATTCATATTACTTACATCTTGTATTAGTCCGTTTTCATACTGCGATGAAGAAATACCCAAGACTGGGTGATTTATAAAGAAAAAGTTTAATGGACTCACAGTTCCACATGGCTGGGGAGGCCTCACAATCATGGCAGAAGGTGAAGGAGGAGCAAAGGCATGTCTTACATGGTGGCAGGCAAAAGAGAGCCTGTGCAGGGGAACTGCCCTTTATAAAACTTTCAGACCTCGTGAGACTAACTCACTATCACAAGACCATCACGGGAAAAACCTGCCCTCATGATTCAGTTGCCTCCCAGCAGGTCCCTCCCACAACACCTGGGGATTATTGGAGCTACAATTAAAGATGAAATTTGGGCGGGGCCACAGCCAAACCATATCATGTCTAAAAGTAAAAAATTATTAGAGAAATTACCAGAAGTATGATGATTATACTTAAAAATTATAATTTATTAATATTAAATATAAGGGACTCAAATTTCTCTCTTTTCAAATTACTTGTTTTAGTTAGGATTATGAGATTAATACATTGAAAGTGGTTGATGCACTTGGTATTTTTAACCTAAAGCTCCCCTCCCTTCTTTTTATTTTTCTTATAATTCAATTGTTGAACCAACAAGGTTGTTTGATGGAATTTTCCAGTCTAATTGCCATCTTTTTGTAACACTCATGGACTCAAAGTAAAGGAATGAAGAAAAATCTATCATGCAAATGGAAAGCAAAAAAGAGGAGTCATCATTTTTGTATCATAAAAAATACAGTTTAAACTAACAACAGTATAAAAGGACAAAGAAGGGCATTACATAGTGATAAAGTGTTCGATACAACAAGCAGACTTAGTTATCCTAAACATATATGCACCTATTTATGCACTAAACATTGGAACACCTGGATTCATAAAACAAGTACTTCTAGACTTATAAAAAGGCTTAAACAGCCACACAATAATAGTGGGTACTTTGACACCCCACTAACAATGTTAGATAGATCATGAAGGCAGAAAAGTAACAAAAAAATACTGGACTTAAATTTGACACTTGACCATTTGGACCTAATAGGCATCTACAGAAAACTGCACTCGTCAATCACAAAATATACATTCTTCTGGTCTCCACAAGGAACATACTCCAAGATTAACCACATGCTGAATCATAAAGCAAGTCTCAATAAATTTTAAAAATTTGAAATCATACCACCAATACACTCAGACCTCAGTGGAATGAAAATAAAAATAAATACCAAGAAAATCCCCCCAAACTACAAAATTATATAGAAATTAAACAACTTGCTTCTAAATGACTTTTGGGTAGACAACAAAATTAAGTCAGAAATAAAAGAATTCTTTGAAATTAATAAAAACAGAGACACAATATACCAAAATCTCTCAGGTGGAGCAAAAGTAGTGTAAGGAGGAAAGTTTATAGTGCCAAATACCTACCTCAAAAAGTTGAAAAGTTTTAAATTTGTGATCTAGCATCACACCTAGAAGAACTACAAAAACAAGAACAGTATAGTCCCAAAGCTAATAAAAGAAAAGAAATAACTACAATCAGGCTGGAACTGTACAAAATTGAGACCCAAAAATCCATACAAAGGATCAATGAAAGAAAATGTTGGTTCTTTGAGAGGATAAAACAACATTCATAGACTGCTGCTAGATTAACAAAGAAAAAAAGAGAGAAGATCCAAATAGGCACAATCAGAAATGACAAAGATGGCATTACAACTAATCCCACAAAGATACAAAAGATCCTCAGAGACTTTTATGAACACCTGTATGTACAAAAACTAGAAAATTTAGAAGAAATGGATAAATTCCTGCAAACTCCAAACCTCCTAAGGATGAACTGAAAGAAATTGAAATCCTGAACAGATCAATAATAACTTCTGAAATTGAATCAGTAATAAAAAACCTATCAACCAAAAAAAAAAAAAAAAAGAGCTCTGTACCAGATAGATTCACAGCCAAATTCTGCCAGATGTACAAAGAGGCTGACATCATCCTGATAGCAAAACCTGATAAAGACACAATGAAAAAGGAAAACTACAGGTCAATATCCCTGATGAACACAGATGCAAAAATCCTCAGCAAAATACTAGCAAACTGAATCTAGCAGCACATCAAGAAGTTTATTCATCATCACCAAGTAGGCTATATTCCTTGCATGCAAGTCTGGTTTAACATATGCAAATCAATAAATGTGATTCATCACATAAACCACATTATTCATAAACAGAATGAAAAACAAAAACCATATAATCATCCTTATAAAATCCAATATGTCTTCATGATAAAAATCCTCAAAAAACTAGGCATGGAAGCAATATCTCAAAGTAATAATAGCCATCTATGACTAACCCACAGCCAATATCATAATGAATGGGAAAAAGCTGGAAACATTCTCTTTCAAAACCATAACCAGACCAGGGTGCACACTCTCACCACTCCTATTTCTGATAGTACTGGAAGTCCTAGTCCTAGCTAGAGCAATCAGACAACAGAAAGAAATAAAAGGCATCCCAATAGGAAAAGAAGGAGTCAAATTATGTCTCTTAATTGACAATATGATTCTAACCTAAACTCCACCAAAAGGCTCCTAGATCTGATATATGCCTTCAGTAAAGTTTCAAGATACAAAATCAATGTACATATTAGTGTATAAGTCAGTAGCATTTCTAAACGCCAATAACATTCAAATTGAGAGCTAAATCAACAATGTAATCTCATTTATAATAGTCACAAAAATTGTAATATCTAGGAATGCATCTAACCAACAAGGTAAAAGATCTCTATAAGGAGAACTACAAAACACTGCTGAAAGAAATCATAGATAAAACAATCAAATGGAAAAATATTATATGCTAATGGGTTGGAAGAACCAATATCATTCAAATGTCCATGCTGTCCAAAGCAATCTACAGATTCAACATTATTTTTAACAAACTACCAATGTCATTTTTCACAGAACTAGGAAAAACTAAGTTAAAATTTACATGGAACCAAAAAAGAGCCTAAATAGCCAAAGAAATCCTAAGCAAAAGAAAGCTGGAGGCGTGACATTACCTAACTTCAAACTATACTACAAGGCTACAATTACCAAAACAGCATGGCGCCGATAAAAAACAGACACAGAGACTAATGGAACAGAATAGAGAACCCAGAAATAAAACCACACACCTACAACCAACTGATCTTTGACAAAGTCAACAAAAATAAGCAATGAGGAAAGGACTCACTATTCAACAAATAGTGCTGCGATACCTGGCTAACCATATGCAGAAGAAGGAAACTGGACCCCTAACTCTTACCATATACAAAAATTAACTCAACATGAATGAAGGACTTAAATTAAGACCTCAAACTATAAAAATCTTAGAAAAAAACCTAGGAAATATTCTAGACATCAGCCTTGGGGAATTTGACCCAGCAATTCCATTACTGGGTATATACCCAAAGGATTATAAATCATGCTACTATAAAGACACATGCACACGTATGTTTATTGTGGCACTATTCACAATAGCAAAGACTTGGAACCAACCCAAATGTCCATCAATAATAGACTGGATAAAGAAAATGTGGCACATATACATCACGGAATACTATACAACCATAAAAAGGATGAGTTCATGTCCTTTGCAGGAACGTGGATGAAGCTGGAAACCATCATTCTTAGCAAAATATCACAAGGACAGAAAACCAAACACCACATGTTCGCACTTTCAAGTGGGAGTTGAACAATGAGAACCCATGGACACAGGGACGGGAGCATCACACACTGGGGCCTGTTGGGGGTTGGGGGGCTGGGGGAGGGATAGCGTTAGGAGAAATACCTAATGTAAACGACAAGTTGATGTGTGCAGCAAACCACCATGGCACATGCATACCTATATAACAAACCTGCATGTTGTGGACATGTACCCTAGTAAAGTATAATAATAATAATAATAATAATAATAATAATAATAAAAGAATTTATGACTAAGTTCTCAAACGCAATTTCAACAAAACCAAAAATTGACAAGTGAGACCTAACTAAATGAAATACTTCTGTGCAACAAAAGAAACTATCAACAGAGTAACAAACAATCTACAGAGTGGGAGAAATTATTCGTAACCTCTGCATTTGATGAAGGTCTAATATCCAGAATTAGGAATGTAAACAAATCAACAAGAAAAAATTAAATAAGTTCAGTAAAAAGTAAGCAATGGACATGAACAGACCCTTCTTAAAAGAAGACGACAAGTGGTCAATAAACATGAAAAGAAGCTCACATCAGTAATCATTAGAGACATGCAGACCAAAACCACAATGAGATACGATCTCACACCAGTCAGACTGGCTATTAGAAAAAGTAAAAAATAACAGATGTTGGTGAGGATGAGGAGAAAATGGAATGCTTATATAGTATTGATGGGAATGTAAGTTAGTTCAGCTACTCTGGAAAGCAATTTGGAGATTTGTCAAAGAACTAAAAATAGAACTATTGCAGGCACGGTGGCCCACACTTGTAATTCCA